>NC_052624.1:249965328-250266682 GCF_016161935.1 Mauremys reevesii
AAAAAAATGGATAGATTGCAATCCTGTAACCCTTACATAGCCAAAACTCCCATAAAAGACAATGGGCATTTTGAGTGCAGAAATGACTGAAGAACAACACACATACACGGCAGAATGCTCTTCAAGAAAGAGTCGGAACTGTTCTAACTCAAGTCCATTGCGGATCAGGTCGTGAAGGCTCCAGCCTCTGTATTCCTCAGGGACTTCACTTAAGAGCTGTGCTTCTCTGAGAACATCAGGCTGAGGTAGGGGACTGACTTCAGGAACAATACTCTAACAGAAGAAACAATTTCAATTATATAAAGAAATCTTCTGCCTCTATAACCTGGACAATCTAATAATCCTCCATTAATCCTTCTTTATTGTTTTTAATTCCTTCTCTTCTGTTTTTGCTAATTGCTGCCATGCAGTCACTTTTTCTCCTGTTACAGGAAACAATGCTCTGTCATGACCAAGCAGACAAGGAATGATGCTGCTACACAGAAATTATTACCATTGCTAAAGAGGAGCAGAATCTGTCTTGATATAAAAGCTTCCCGATTCCTAAGGAAATAAGCTGCATATATCACTAAGGTATGTTATCAGCTTTATTTTAAACATATTGGGCCAGATTCTACCCTTAAATAAACCAGTCACTTAACTGAAATCAAGGGATTTCCTCAATATTTAGGGTTCAATCCACCTCCCACTGAACCAGTAGAAGTCAGACCATTGGCTTCAATGGAGGTTGGATCAGGCCCAAATACTGATCTAACTGAGAGCAGAATTGGAACCATAATTAAAACAATGATGGCTGTCAAGCATTCATTTGAAAATTAATACTAGTCAACAGCACTGTTAGTCCATCAGACCTGCTCACAGTCTCCTTTCATTGCTGATCCATAAAGTGTTAAGCCTCTCAGATCGAAATCAAGTTTGTTTTTGTTAGTAGGTGCTTGTCTTACCTCATCCTTCTTGGAAACACTCTCTTGATGCAAAGCCTGTAGCTTTCTAAAGTACACTGAGTCCAGCTGTCGACTTTCTTCCACCAGCTCCACCTAATAAAAATAATATCTTATGTCATCCCCACAGTACATATTATAGAAAGATGGAGAGCTGGGCAGGCAACTTGCCAATGACAGTGGGTAGAAAAGAAACATCCTTGCCAATAACGAGACAGATGTTTAGAAGAAGAAAAAATCACTGCAAGTTGCATCCCTAGTAGAGCCACTGAGAAGCAGCAATCCAGTTCTTAGAAATATAGCACTCACTAGGAAATGATGCTCACCACCAATTTTGAAACATGAGCACCTCAATAGAGAATCCAACCAATAAATATGAAAGCTATAAGACAACTATTCTGTGCTTTTCCTGTTTTGTTCCATATTGTGTCAGTTGGTGGCTTTAGACTATAAATTGTTCAGGGCAAGGACTTGAGTGGTATTTTTTAATCTGTGTAACACCATGCACATATATGGTGCTTAACAACAACAGTAATTTTGTATTTGTATGCTCAGATCAGCAGTTAGGTGCATAAGTAACTGTTTTGTGCACCTATATATTGGTTGGAATATTCAAATGTGGCAATTGGACATTTATCAAACACCTACATGTTGTAGTGGTGCAGTAATCCATCACAGACAGGCTTCCCCCACCATGGTCTTAATTATGCAAGAGCTTATATGAAAGAGAAAAGACAATATTTCCAAATTAACATTTACCTAGACACTAATATCATACTCAGCACCATATATCTGAATGTCCACAGGCCACAATCTAACTCTCTTCTACTGCTGCACAACCCTTTTTTGTTTCTTCATTGTTGTTATTGGGGTTTTTTTGAGAACTAATATGTATTTTTAAAACAAGCAGGAAAATAATTTCAGACCATTTTGTACAAAGATTAAATCAGAGAATTGATAGACGTGGGATGAGACGCCATAATGAAAAAGGTTTGATTTGGTGTTTGGGTTTTTATAAAAGATATTTTGCCCATACCTCAAATGTATGATTTAAGCCTCTCCTTTATTGTTGGTTGAAATAGCTTGTTTTCTGTGGAATAAATGTACCTGTTCTGTGTTACCAAGCAAGTGGGGAAAGAGGACACAGAGAGTCTCCTCTCCCTAAACAAGTAGCAAAGCTGGATCTTTCCTAGAAGGAGAACTAAGTTGCTGAACAGTGCATTGCATCAAGAGGGCATAGTCTGAGAGGAGCAGCACAGGGCTTTCCAGAGCATGTGCTGTTCTGTCCACCCTAAGGAATATGTCTTCTCCTTTTTGCTGGACCCAACAGGCTCAGGCCCTATATTTTTTTACGCATCTGCCCAGGTCTCTTCTGTAATTAGAGTATTGTAATTTGAAAAGTTTATGCACAACCATACAACAGCAAAGCAAAGTACCACCTGTGCTGAAAGGGTGACAAAAGTTTCTCATTATATCACTAACAGAGACATTGTAGGCTACATGCATGAAATTAATATAAAGCAATCATAGAAGGTTTTAGATTTGTCACTAGACATGATTAAAATGATATGTTAAAAGAATGTTCAGAAAATGTCATCTCTCTTTTAATAAAAAATATTAAGAATTATGCTTTACAGTGAAACCACTTGGTCAGAGGAACTGCTATTCTCAGTATATGTGAAGTGTTACTAATGTTTGCAAAAGGTGTAATGCTTAGTATAACATTAGTCTGGCAAAGTCTAAATGGAATTTCATACTAATGAAAGGGTTGGCCAATTACAGCATTGTTTTTGTGGATACAGACTAACGCGGCTATCTCGCTGATACTTGACAGCATATTCTGCAGATCACTAAGAACATAGCTGAAATATCTTTCTCATGACAACGCTTGGAAAGAGAAGAGATTATGGCATAAAATGTACGTCACGACAAAATTCTGTTCTCAGGCCTGTTAGTCCTCAACCTTGAAATCCTGGTCTCCCAATATGTGTGGCATCCTCATAGCTGTTCATGCATGTAGAGCAGAGGTGGGCAAACTACCGCCCATGGGCCACATCTGGCCTGCGGGACCATCCTGCCCGGCCCTTGAGCTCCTGGCCATGGAAGCTAGCCCCCGGCCCCTCCCCTGCTGACCCCAATCCCCAGCAGCCTCAGCACACCATGAAGCCAGCGCTCTGGGCAGCGGGGCTGCGAGCTACTTCCAGGCAGCACAGCTGCGGGGTTGGCTCCGGCTGCGCGGTGTGGCTGTCAGTCCTGGTGCTCTGAGTGGTATGGTAAGGGGGTGAAGAGGTTGGATAAAGGGCAGGAGGTGCTGGGGGGCAGTCAGGGGACAGGGAGCAGGGAGGCGGTTGGATGGGGCGGAGGTTCTGGTGGGGGCAGTCAGGTGATGGGGAACACGGGAGGTTGGATAGGCTTGGGAGTCCTGGGGGGCCTGTCAGGGGGTGGGGGTGTGGATAGGGATCGGGGCAGTCAGAGAACAGGGAGCAGGCGGGGTTGGATAGGGAGTGAGGGTTCTGAGGGGGGCAGTCAGGGGGCGGGAAGTGGGAGGGGGCGCATAGGGGGCAGGGACCAGGCTGTTTGGGAAGGCACAGCCTTCCCTACCTGGCCTTCCATACAGTTTTGGAACCCTGGCCTCAGGCCAAAAAGTTTGCCTACTCCGATGTAGAGAGAATATAATAATAGTAATAATAATAATTAATTAATACTTTGCACTGCTATAGAGATTTTCAATAAAATATCTCAAAGTGCTTTACAAATATTAACAAATATACTCTCATCTATGGAGGTGTTATTATGTAATTCTCTTTTCTTTACATATAAGAAAAGAAAGCCACTTAAATCAAGGTCATAGTGAAACTACTAGGATCAGAACCCAGGTTTCCAGATTCCCATTCCTGTTAAACATATCTCTGTCCCGCCTCACCTAATGCACAGATACACTTTATGAATCTGAGAGCAGAACTTTGTCCTAACTTGTGTAATCGCTTGTGAGCAGTTGCATTTCCCAACATACTATTAAACAAAGTCCACATACAGAATACAGTCAGAACACACAGCCTTGCCTAATTACTTCTTGTTCTGATTTTTTTGTAAGAAGCAAAACTGGAATTTCCAACTTTCTCTTCTGGCTTTGCTGCTCTTATAGTTTTTCCCTCAGGATTGCTCAGCCCTTATTTTAGATCCTCTGTCTAGAGAGCCACTCCCACCTCATATCTGGATGGGACACTGGACAACCTGCCTCAGTAAGCCTGCAGAATACACTTAATTCTTTCACAGCAGGCTCACCACCTGCTTACATGGTAGAGTGTTTCAGGCAAACATTACTTGTCTGTTTTACAATATTTCCTCTTATTCTAAGCATTAGCTACAACTTAATTCTAAGCACTAAGACATGTTTGAGGCAGTTAGTCTTGACGTAGGGTCATTATAATGACACTCTGACAACACTGCTTATTATTTCTTTATGGTAAAAAAATGACTCCTTGGCTACTCGTGCTAAGTAAAATCATAGGTGTGGCCTTCAGTCAATGGTGTGATTATGAGGTAGCACAGAGCACACCATCCCATAGGGAAAGCCTGTGCCTCAGGAAGTTACATTCCCTCCCAGAGCAGAGTGGTCCAGTTCATTAGAGAACAGTGCAGGTTGCATCTTCAGAATGGTGTAGCCTGCTCTCCACAATGTCTCCTACTCATTCCATGGGTCAGTGCAGAGGGGAACTGCGGCTATGGCCCCATTTTTTCCTTTATGAGGAACACTGAGGGAGCAGTACCTGCACTCACTCAAGCCCAGTGACTTGAATGGGGATGATCAAGGGACAGAATAAGGGCCCCTCACTAGCTGGCCCTATGTAAGTTACCTTTCCATAAATGGATTTGTCTACTTCCACCATTTTCATCCATGGTACCAGCAGAAGGGTGAGGATATATTCTTCTGCTGGGTCAAAAAGATCCTCATAAGGTGGCTCAGTTTTCTGATAAATCTCATTTTTCTTATCCTGTTGCAGTCCAATATCCATGCTGGCAGAAGGAGCAATGTAAGTGGCATAAAGGAACTACAATAAAAGAGAAGACAACAGTTTTTAAACCACCATCCATTCTAATGGCCACAGTAAATAAGTTAGTTAAAGATGAGTGTGGTAGCAAACTGTTTTTTATTATCCTAGTTACTCTCTCAGTCACATCATCTTCCCCCCGCTTCCTCTATTCCCTTGATGCTACTAAGTTTTCCAAAATACAGTTTCTGCCACAGCTCCCTGACTTCCTTACTCCTACATTTTCTGCTTATTAAAAGCTTCTTTGATGACAAAATCATGCATAATGGTGATGGTAATACTTACACATTTTGCTGATCCTTAGTTGCAATCACCATAACAACAACAAATGCAGATCTTCACCTTTGAGTTACACACTGTTATTACTCTAAACATTTAACTGTAACAGGATGCACTGTTCTATAATACAATAAACCATTTTGTGAAAGATGGTTACTTCTTGCTTTTTAGAAACCAAATCAAGCAAGATTTTGGAATTTTAATGTAAAATTGAAAATTCTAAGTACCAAGAAGACTGCAGTCCTGCTTCGGGATCCACTAGCATGGACTTCTGTGCATATGCAGACCCTCACTGATTTCACTGGGACTCTGCCACAGCACAGGAGCCCACTTCAGCATATCCCAATGGAGAGCTGGGGCCTAAAATCTCTCCGAAGCAAGCATCTATGAGGCTATGATAAAATTCATATAGTTTTAAACATTCTTTACTTTTGTTGTTAGCACCGTATATCATTAAAATTGTAAGAATATTCAAAGATATAATGCAACTTTTGGGACAGATTCTAAGCATGGGTAAATCAGCATGACTCACTGACTTGAATGGAGCTACATTAATATACACCAGCTGAGAAAATAGCTTTCCTTGTTTTGTCTCACACAGCTTAGAAAGTGAAGTGAGGCTGGTCAGTTTTATTTTCTGGTTCTCATGCACTAATAAAATACTATTGTGTTTCAGTGTCTAGCACAGCAGAGGAATGTTTGAATAGTTAAAAAATAACTTCTCTTTTCTTTATTTAGCATATCAAGTTATGTCAAACTTCAACCATAAAACAAACAAACCCAAAATGGTTACTAACCTTTCTATAACTGTTATTCTTCGAGATGTGTTGCACATGTCCATTCCAATGTAAGTGTGTGTGCATCCCAAGCACAGTTGCATGATTTTTCCCCCTCATGGTATCCCTTGGGTCAGTTCCAGTGCCCACTGATGCCTGCCAGCCCCACCCCCCTCAGTTTATTTTTAACTGAGTGACTCCAATAAGAGATGGAGGATGGGTTTTAGAATGGACATGTGCAAGATTAGTAACCATTTTTTCTTCTTCGAGTGCTTGCACATGTCCATTCCAATGTAGGTGACTCACAAGCAGTTGTGCAGGAGGTAGGCTCGGAGTTCAAGGACAAGCTGACTGCTAGACTGCATGGCCGAAGTTGGCATGGTCTCTAGTCTGCTGGGTGATGGAATAGTGTGTTGAGAATGTGTGCACTGATGACCAGGTTGCTGCTCTGCAGATGTCCTGAATAGGGACTTGCACTAGGAAGGCGGCCGAGGAGGTGTGGAATGAGCAGTCAGATTAGCTAGAGGTAAAATGCCCATGAGTTCGTAGCACATCCGGATGCATAAAGTAATCCAAGATGAAATTCTCTGAGCAGAGATGGGGAGGCCCTTTCTTCTCTGCTATTGCGATGAACAGCTGAGTTGATCTGCAGAACAGTTTGGTCCTTTGTATATGGAGAGCCAAATCCTGTTTAAGATCTAAAGAGTGCAGGTGCTGCTCCTCTCTGTTCGCATAGGGTAGAATATCAGCAGGAAGATTGCTTGATTGAGTGGAATTCTGAAACCACCTTTGGGAGGAACGACAGGTGTGGATGCAGCTGAACCTTATGCTGAAGAAGATTGTATATGGGGGCTCCGATGTAAGGGCCTGGATCTCTGATACCCTTCTGGCTGAAGTGATGGCCACTAAGGAGACCACTTTCCAGGAAAGGTATAACAATGAGCACATTGCTAGCCACTCAAATGGTGGGCCCATGAGCTTTGACAAGACAAGGTTTAGATCCTAGGGAGGAATGGGTTCTCGAACCTGGGGGTATTCCCTCTCCAAGTCTTGGAAAAAACAGATCATGATCTTGTGTGAAAAAACGGATTGGTTGTTGACCTTGGGATGGAAGGCTGAGATGGCCACTAGGTGGATCTTGACTGAAGAGAGGGCCAGACCTTGTTGTTTCAGCAGCAGAAGGTACTGCAAAATGAGCTGCAGAGTGGACTTCATAGGTGGAATTCCCCATTGGGAGGACTAGATGGAAAACCACTTCCATTTTGCAAGGTAGGTGGCCTTCTATTGCCCAGTAGGACTCTACGGACCTGCGCCGAGCAAGCCTGCTCCTCAGGGGTCAGCCATAGAGCTTCCAGGCTGTTAGATGAAGGGAACTGAGGTTTGGGTGGAGCAGCCAATTGTGGTCCCAAGAGATCTGGTCTGGGTGTAGCAGAAGCAGTAATGGAATCTCCACTGAAAGGCCTAAGAGGGTGGTGAACCAATGTTGCCTGGGCCACGCCAGGGCTATGAGAATGACTGATGCTCACTTCTGCTTGATCTTCATCAGAACTTTGTGACTCAGTGGGGTAGGTGAAAATGTATAATACAGATGTTTTGTCCATGACAACAGCAATGTGTCTGTGAGCGACCCTGGGCAGTGGCCTCACAGGGAATAGAATTGATGGCATTTCCTGTTGTTGCAGGTAGCAAACAGGTCTATAAGGGGATTCCCCCGCCATTGGAAGATGTCCCTCATGATATCCAGTCAGAGGGATCATTCATGGTTAGAGGAGAAAGATCTACTGAGGTGATTGGCCAGCTGGTTCTGTGTTCCTGGAAGATAGGACACTTCTAGACTGATTGAGTGAGCAATGCAGAGCTCCTACAGCTGGATTGCTTCCTGACACATGGGAAGATTGCGCCCTTCCCTGTCTGTTTATGTAAAACATGGCCATTGTGTTGTCTGTGAGAACCGAAACAGTCTTGTTTGTAATGTGGGGTAGGAACACCTGGCAGGCTAGGCACCCCCTGCTCCCCCAAGCTTCCTGACATTGATATGAAGGGAAAGCTCTTCTTGACAGGGTTACCAGGCATCCAGTTTTCCACTAGAACACCTGGTCAAAAAGGGGCCCTGGAAGCTTCAGTTGGCACCACTGACCGGGCCATTAAAAGTCTGATCAGCAGCGCAGCAGGAGCCCAGGGCTAAGGCAAGCTCCCTACCTGCCCTGGCTCTGGGTGGCTCCCAGAAGCAGCTGCCAGGTCTCTGTGGCCCCTAGGCACATGGGTAGCCAGGGAGGCTCAGCGCACTGACCCCATCCTGAGTGGTGGCTCCATAGCTCCCATTGGCCAGGAACCATGATGAGTGGGAGCTACGGGGGGCGATGCCTGCGAGCACGAAGACAGCACATACCACGTGGAGCCGCTTGGCCACCCATGCACCTAGAGGCCACAAGGACCTGGTGGCCACTTCCTTGGAGCCGTAGTAAGTGCTGCTGGGACCCCACACATCCCCCTATACCCCAACCCTCTGGCCCAGCCCAGAGCCCCCTCCTGCACCCCAAAGACCTCATCCCTAGTCCCACCCCAGAGCCCATACCCCCAGCCGGAACCCTCACCCCCCCACACCCCAACCCTCTGCCCTAGCTTGGAGCCCCCTCCTGCACCCCAAAGCCCTCATCCCTAGTCCCACCCCAGAGCCTGCACCCCCAGCCTGGAGCCCCTCCCATACCCCAACCCCAGCCCCAGCCCAGAGCCCTCACCCACTCCTGAACCCTAACCCCCTGCCCCAGCCCTGTGAAAGTAAGTGAGGGTGGGGAAGAGTGAGCAACGGAGGAAGGGAGGATCGAGCAAGCAGGGCTGGGGCCAGTGGGGAGGGGCTCAGAGAAGGAGCCAAGCAGGGGGCGGGGCAGGGGTGTTCAGTTTTGTGTGATTAGAAAGTTGGCAACCCTACTTCTTGAGACCAGAGGCCCTGAGTTCTGAGAGATCCTAGGTGGGCTCCCCAGCTGAGGGCTGATGCATCAGATACTAGACACAGGGTACGTCTACACTACGGGATTATTCCGAATTTGCATAAACCGGTTTTGTAAAACAGAATTTATAAAATCGGGTGGAGCGCGGCCATACTAAGCACATTAAATCGGTGGTGTGCGTCCATGGTCCGTGGCTAGCGTCGATTTCTGGAGCGTTGCACTGTGGGTAGCTATTCCCTAGCTATCCCATAGTTCCCGCAGCCTCCCCCGCCCCTTGGAACTTCCGGGTTGAGATCCCAGTGCCTGATGGGGCAAAAATCATTGTCGCGGGTGGTTCTGGGTAAATGTCGTCAGTCACTCCTTCGTCTGGGAAAGCAACGGCAGACAAGCATTTCGCGCCTTTTTCCCCTGGATTGCCCTGGCAGATGCCATAGCATGGCAATCATGGAGCTTGTTTTGCCGTTTGTGACTCTCACCGTATGTGTACTAGATGCCGCTCACAGAGGCGATTCAGCAGCGCTACACAGAAGCATGCTTTTGCTTTTGCATGACAGCAGAGATGGTTACTAGCCATATTGCACCATCCAAACCCTTCCATAAATTGGAACTGAGGATGATCATGGCTACCAGTCCTTTTGTACCATTTGCTGCTAGTGCCCCTGGCCAATCAGCCAGGGGCGCAAAAGCCAAGATTGGTTACTAGCCATATTGCACCTTCCATCGTTTTGTACCATTAGCTGCTGTCATAAGTGCCCCTGGCCGATCAGCCAGGGGCGCAAAAGCAAAAATTGGGAATGACTCCCTGAGTCAATCCCTCCTTTTTGGTATCTAAAAATAGAATCAGTGCTGCCTAATATAGGCAAGTGTGCTAGAGAACCACCGTATCATAGAACCAGAGAGCACAGCTGCTCTGTGTCAGAGCCTGCAGAAATTATTATCTGTATGCTATTCACAGGGGGTGCTCCTGTAACAACCCCACCTGTTGATTCCGTTCTTCCCCCAGCCTTTCTTGGCTACCGTAGCATTGTCCCCCGACTTGTGTGATGAATTAATAAAGAATGCAGGAATAAGACACACTGACTTGTTAGTGAGAAATGAGTGGAAGGCAGCCTCCAGCTGCTATGATAGTCCAGACAGGACATTAAGCAGTGTGTAGGAGAGAAGCCCAGCATCCCACTGCTAGTCCAGGGGCAACTGAATCTTTTCTTTACACATGAAAGGTGGGGGCTGATGGAGCTCAGCCCCCTGTTGCTATGATGAGGATGGTTACCAGCCATATTGCACCATCCATCCACCAGAAAAAATTAGGGCCAATAGGCTGATGACGAGGACGGTTACCAGTCCTTTTGTACCATCAGCTGAGGCTGATGATGAGGATGGATTTCCAGCTTTTGCACGATCAGCTGATGCTGATGATGAGGATGGATTTCCATCGTATTGTACCATCAGCCGCCCATGGCGGGGGGGGGAGCAAGGATGTTGGTGTTGAGTGCTGCACTATCGCGTCTATCTGCAGCATTCAGTAAAGATAGGGTGACATGTAAAAGAGTCAGAGGATTGTTTTACCTTTCGCTTCTGGGGGTGGGTGGGGGGTGGGTGAGTAGATTGCCAAGCTATGCCCTGACCCGGACACTGTGTTTGACCCTAGAAGCATTTGGAGCTCAGCCAAGAATGCAAATAATTTTCGGAGGCTGCAGGAACTGTGGGATAGCTTCAGTCCTCCAGTCCATGAGCATCCATTTGATTCTTTGGCTTTCTGTTACGCTTGTCACGCTGCAGTGCGCTGAGTCCCTGCTATGGCGTCTGTCTGGAGATTTTTAAAAAAGGATTCTGAATTTCATCTTCTGTAACGGAGCGCTGATAGAACGGATTTGCCTGCCCTTACAGCGATCACATCCGCATGGTCCATGCGGGAGCTCTTTTTTTATTTTGATTTCGGACTGCATCGCCACCCGTGCTGATCGGAGCTCCACGCTGGGCAAACAGGAAATATTCAAAAGTTCGCGGGGCTTTTCCTGTTTACCTGACCACTGCATCCGAGTTCAGATTGCGGTCCAGAGCGGTCACTGGTGCACTGTGGGATAGCTCCCGGAGGCCAATACCGTCGATCAGCATCCACACTAACCCTAATCCGATATGTTAATACCGATACTAGCGTTACTCCTCTCGTTAGGGAGGAGTACAGAAACCGGTTTAAAGAGCCATTAAAATCGATATAAGGTGCCTCCTAGTGTGGACGGTTTTGGCATTAAATCGGTTTTACGCTCCTAAAACCGATTTAAACGCCTAGTGTAGACCAGGCTACAGACAGTTGAGGCCTTGAAAAGGGTACCCCTGCACGTTCCACATGGTGGTTCAGCCACCATGTCAGTGAATCGAGAACCTGAGCGGGAACAGTGACCACTGAGTCCAGATGATGACATAAAGGAGTGTATACCATGGCCAACCAGGCTTGGAGAGGTCTGAGATGTAGCCTCGTGTGTTGCACTACATACGTGCATGAAGCCATGTGGCCCAGAAGACTTAGACACTTTCATGTAGTCTTGGTCAGATGAGACTGGAGGAACCTTATTAGGGATGTAATTGAATGAAAACGATTGTCCGGAAGTAGGTCCATCACTTGCACGGAGTTGAGAACCACACCAATGAGCAAGGATAAGAGTGGATTTCTGGATGTTTATCAGTAGACCTAGTGCCCTGAAGGTTGATTGGATAAGATGGATGTCAGATTCCTCTTGAGCTCTGGACCAGACTCTTACCAGCCAGTCGTAGAGGGACAGGAACACATGAACTCCCTTTTTTCTGAGAAAGGCTGCCACCACTGCCATGCATTTGGTGAAGATCTATGGAGCAGCCGACAGGCCGAATGGAAGGACCACAAACTGGTAATGAACTTGTTCATAACAAATCTTAGGAATCGTCTGTGGCCTCTTCCACAGCTCCCACCTGAAGGAGGGATTGGACTTCTTCCAACAGTTGCTCATGAGAAGGGTCCCTGAGGAGGGACAGGTGGGGGGGGGGGCTAGAAAGGTGGGGTAGACAAAAATTGGATGGTGTAATACACTTCTACCATGCTTAGAACCCAGAGATCTTAGGTAATGTGGACCCAGGCACTGAGGAAGTGGAGGAGCTGGTTGGAAAAAGAAGGGGTAGCTGGATCCGGTGTTGAGGGGATTGTAATGTTGACCTTGAGCATCTCATCAAAACAAGTGCTTCGAGATCCCCGAGTGTCTGGGCCCAGTCTGCGCAGGGCCTGCTAAGGAGGATTGCAAAGGGGGCTTATGTCTGAACCCCCTGCTCTTCCTCCTCTGTTGATCTTGCCTGACTGATTGGGCAAAGTTGTGGCCAGTCTGTTGGGACCTGTAGTGCCCTCTGGATACTGCCAGGATATACAGACCCAGAGATTTCAAGGTCTCTTTAGAGTCTAGTGTCCATTTGCTCCAAAAAGAGCGATGACCCTTCAAAAGGAGAGTTTGGTGCACTTCATGTGGAAACCCTGAGGACTGCAACCATGAGCTCCTGCGCATGGTTACACCTGCGGCCATTGATCTGGCCATGGAATCAGCAGCATCCAGACCCACTTAAAGGGAGGCCCATGCCACAGTCTTCCCTTCCTCAACTAAGGATGAGATCTCTTGTCTAGAGTCCTGGAGGAGCAATTCCTTAAATTTTAGCATGGACTCCCAAATATTAAAATCATAGCAGCCTAGCAAGGCTTGCTGGTTCACTATGGAGAGCAGTAGGCCCCCCATGGAGTAGGCCTTCCAGCCAAACAGGTCCAATTTCTTTGAATCTTTCCCCTTGGATATGGATCCCACTTGACCTTGAAGATCCCTTTCATTGGCAGCCGCCACAACCAGGGACCCCGGGGGAGAGTGCGAGAATAGGAGCTCATATCCTTTAGCTGATACAAAGTATTTGCATTGTGTGCACTTCACTTTAGGAGGGAGGGAGGCAGGAGTTTGCCAAAGTGCCTTGACTGGGTCCATAATGGCCTCATTGAGTGGTAGAGCCACTCTAAAAGGGCTCGCTGCTGACAAAATGTCTAAGAGATTATGTGATGTCTCCTTAACCACGTCTCCTGTAAGTTTGAGGTTACCCTCTTTAACGAGTCCTGGTATTCCTTGTGGTCATCTTACAGTGGAGACACTTCTGCTGCCACCACTGCCTCGTCTGGAGAGAAGGATGAGGAGGCTATAACCAGCTGAGGAGCCGCCGTCACTTCCTCAGTCTCCACAGAGGCCTACAGGACTTCCCCCTGAGGCTCGGTGTTGGGTTTGGTACCGGAGTCTGAGTGAGAGGTCTCTCGGTGCAGTACCAGGGGCATCATACTTTCCAAGGCCATTGAGTATGATTGCCTTGAGAAGCTGCCCTGAGGGGGCATGCCCCATGGGTTCCTAAACAGTCATTGCGTAGCTGCCAGGTCCATGGGGACCGGTGCCTAAGTGTTCGGTGGCACCCCTGTACTTGCGGCAACAATAAAAAAGGAATGGCCCGGGGAGCAGTGCGGGCAACTGTGTCAATGGAGGGAGTTAGGACCCCACTTCTGACTCTGGGGATGAACTGCAGCATGGAGAACAAGGCAATGCCATTCCCTTCAGTGCCAATGATCAGTGTCATGGTGAAAATCACGTGGAGGCTGCCAAAGGGATTTTCCCTTAGAGGGCAGACACGGTACTGGGCGAAGTCTGAGCAACAGCTCTCTGCTGCTGAATGGCACCAGTGGTGCCGAGTCTTGTACATCCGGGTTCAAGGGAACTGGGCTTGTTTAGTCTGCAGAAGAGAAGAGTGAGTGGGGATTTGATAGCTGCTTTCAACTACCTGAAGGGAGGTTCCAAAGAGGATGGAGCTCGGCTGTTCTCAGTGGTGGCAGATGACAGAACAAGGAGCAATGGTCTCAGGTTGCAGTGGGGGAGGTCTAGGTTGGATATTAGGAAAAACTATTTCACTAGGAGGTGCTGAAGCACTGGAATGGGTTACCTAGGGAGGTGGTGGAATCTCCATCCTTAGAGGTTTTTAAGGCCCAGCTTGACAAAGCCCTGGCTGGGATGATTTAGTTGGGAATTGGTCCTGCTTTGAGCAGGGGGTTGGACTAGATGATTTCCTGAGGTCTCTTCCAACCCTAATCTTCTATGATTCTATGACCCACCCATGTAATAACCTTGAGACCTCCTGAGGGGGTCACAACCCCCAGTTTGAGAACCCCTGCACTAGGGGGAAAAAATCCAGCAACTTTGCTCAGGGCACACACATGCTTACACTGGAATAGACATGTGCAAGCACTCCAAGAAGAACCAACACTTTGGGCCTAAACACTTGACAGTGGCTCTTTAAACTCTGCAAAAGCCAAATCATCAAACACATGGATCCCTTTACAACTGTCATCCTTAGAATTTTTAATGACTAGAATCTTTAACAACCATGCAAGATTCCACCCATTTTCTACATAGATGTAGGCACCTAAAAAGCAAGACGGGTTTGTTTTTAGCACAGTCTATACATTGTTAGCCCAGATAAAGATTCCCATGTGTAGGGGTGAGACTAAGAAACTAACAAATCCATAGGTAAAGCTAAGCTGAAGAACTCAACCAAATTTATCAGGTCAATGTACATCACTGGCTAATTATAAAATAAACTGAAATTTTGCAGATACAGCACTAATTAGACTCACAGTGATGTCAAACCTTGGAAGTTACTTAAAACTGATAAAGTTACAATTACATCATATTTTAATCTGATCCAACACATTTCACATGTAAAAAAGCCAAGTTATAAAAAGACAGTCCAGTCATATAAAGATGTGATATCTATAAAAATAACCATCTCATAAAAGGGTTAGACATTTTATTCAAGTCAAATTAGACAGCAATAGGACTAAGTTGGTCCAGTCATAAAACCACACATGGGAGCTCTGAATTAGCGAAGACCCCAGTGTATTAGATTTAACCTGGTCATTTAAATGGCTAACCCTCCTGTAATGTGTCTTTTTAAAACACAAAACACATCTTTCTTTGATGGAACTGTTCTCTCTCTAAATAGAATTTTTTATATACAAAATGTTTTCATGCAAATGACCTTCTGTTTGTTTTGGTTCAGAAAATGGAAAAGTTGGAAAAACTAATCTATAATTACCTTGATAGACAATGTCATAAATTATTAACAGGCTTTGAATTCACTACCTTTGCAACATCAGGGCCTGATGCTGCAGCTGCTCCACATGTGGAACTGCTAGTGACACCACTTCCATTTCACCTGTGAAGATGCTACAGAATGAGCTCCTACATACAGGCAGATATTATATCCATTAGGCTATATATAGTTACTTCCATCTGCACACAGATCAGTCTGAGTCAGGTCAGCAAGCACTCAGCACCTGGATCTTGGGACCCTGCTACAGGGTGTGTCAGAGCCTGAATACCACTGTGACTTGGGTCCAAGCCCTGTCATTTTGCAATGTGGATGCACTTCAATTCGCAGAACTGAGTCAGAAGGTCTGCGTAGTGCAGTATGGATGCATTAGCATGGCTGTGAGACCAGGGTTCAGCAAATGTAAACCCAGATTTACAATTCAGTGTGGACACTTAGGTTTACAGTGCAGCATAGACATATACCCTAAGGGCCAGATCCTCAGCTGCTCTAAACTGACGTAATTCTGTTGACTTCAAGAGAGATGCACAGATTTATGACATCTGAGGAGCTGGCCCACAACCTACCTTTCTATCAAGATTTTTATACTATGCCCATCACTGTAATATCTGAGCCCCCATGTAGAAATATAGGGCCAAATTGTGACTAAGTGCTTGTGCTGATGCATGATGGGAGAGGTGACAAGGAACCTTCCACCACCTTGTGTTCCCGGCACAGGGGTCAGTCACAACTGCACAGCTTTCCCTGGCCTGAATGTAAGAAGTGAATGGGATGTTACTGCAAATTGTGCTGGTCATCACAAACAAATGGAGAAGTGGTGTCCATGGCTTTCTCCTTCTGAATTGTCGAATGGAGCCAGTCAGTTTCAGAGGGGAGAACACATTACATGCTCTTAAAGCAGGGGTGGGCAAACTACGGCCTGTGGGCCGGATCTGGCCCCTGAGGGCCTTGGATCTGGCCCACAGGATTGCCCCCTGTGGTGCCATGGGCCCCACACTGCTCTCAGAAGCAGCCGGCATCACTCCTCTGCAGCCCCCAGGCGGGTGAGCAGAGGGCTCCATGCCCTTACCTCCAGGCACCGCCCCACCCCGAAGCTCCCATTGGCTAGGAATGGGGAACCATGGCCAATGGGAGCTTTGGGGGAGATACCTGGGGAGGCGCGGCAAGGACAGCGCATGCGGCGCCCTCCGCGCCCCCCCCAGGGGCCGCAGCGCTTCCTGGAGTGGCGCGGCATGGGGCCAGGGTAGGCATTCAGGGAGCCTGCCCTGGCACCAGTGCACACCGCTGCCACCCCGGAGCTGCTTTAGGTAAGAGGCGCTAGGCCAGAGCCTGAACCCTGCCTGCACCCCACCTCCCAACTCCCTGCCCTAAGCCCCCTGCCTGCACCCCCGCACCCCTCCTGCATCCCAATCTCCTGCCCTGAGCCCCGTCATACACCCTGCACCCCTCCTCTGCCCCAATCCCTTGCCCTGAGCCCCTTCCTGCACACTGCACCCCCTCCCACACCCTGCACTCCCTCCCTCCCTCCCGCACCCCAACCCCCTGCCCTGCATACAATTTACCCACCCAGATATGGCCCTTGGCCCAAAAAGTTTGCCCACCCCTGTCTTAAAGGGTGTATCCAGGAGCGCCCCCAGAGTGGAAAACATTTTCGGTGCTCATCACCATTCTTTGAGTGGCCGAGACCAAAAAAAGCGAGCTGCTCAGCAGTTTGGCTCCTCCTGGAAGCTGGTGTCCAGGGTGACTGCCCTGCTCAACTACTCTGGTGTATCAGGGGCCCTGCTTTCGCTCCATGCCAGGGAACTATAAAAAGTACTGTGCTTCCAGATTTTCACTGGGGCTGTGAAACTCCTGAATGTCTCCTATGCGAGACTGTGCACTAAGGACTTCATAGAGCATCATATTGTGTATTACAATAAACTCCGTTTAAATTAAATGAATATAAGGCTGTAAAATTCAAATAAAGACCTTTGTGCATGTAAAATCTCAGGCTCATCAGACCTAATTCATTCAATGTTTTGCAACTTCAGTAAAACATACAAGGAATTTTCCTACCTTCCAGCTATATATTTTTCTATAAAAGTATTAAAGTTAGTGATGGGTCCAAACCAAAAAACTGTGATCTGGAGTCTGATCAGAGTTTGCATCTTGAAGTTATTTATAATGGACCAAATGCAAATATACCAAACTTCTGGGAAAATCAGATTATGATTCAGGTCTGGATTATGAACTCCCAAATTTGGGAGTGTTCAGATCTGGGGTTTTGGTTAAACTCATCCCTAAATGTAAAGATTTTCAGTATGTAATCTCAGAATGCTTAGCTTTATGCAAAAACACAAAAAAATGCTTAGTATTGTTCCCCAACAAGTCCATGATAATAATAACTCTTCATCTAAATTGGCTTTAGTATTAAAATATTATATTTCCAATAATGGTATTAAATTTGTCTAACCCTAAATACTATTTTTCATTGCAGATTGCAACTTGTGTTTCTTTATTATTTTTCTTTTCCAATTAGTTTTACACTCCAGCATGTGTGTTTATAGTGAAATAACCCATGCATTCCTGGATTATTACTGTCACTCATCTCTTTTCTAGTGCATCAGATTTCATCCTCACTTGAGTTTCTTTTACTATACACACTGATATATTAAGGAAACACATGCCAGGGTATATCATAAAGCTTAGATAAAACACTGACCAGAAAAATACAAGGATCAAAGAAAGTTTCTTCTTACTTTTAACTGTGTTATGTACAGAAAATTGTATGAAAAACTCAATCTCTCTGAGTCGTAAATAGTAAAGTATATGACAATATGCTATTAGAAATCTGATTGACATTAGGAGTAGCTCGAATAACTATCTCATTGTTTCAAAGGTGAGTGCAGAATTCGGGAAGGCATCTTTTCCAGAAGCAGGCCCTTTTGATTGGATACAGATTGACTCTCATCTGTGTTCCAATGAAAACAAGAATAATTTGTGTGCAGCCTTAAAAGGCAAACTTGAGAATGATACCAAATGTTTCAGCACATGTGTTGATTTGTTATGTTTCATTTCAGCTGTGATGCTAATGGAACAGTTTCACATATTTCGTTCTGATGTATTTACTTTAATGGTCATGTGTATGTAGCTTTCTGTGATTGCCTAATAACACTGATTGTCTGATGTTTTGCTGTCACCACCAGGCCGGGGCTGGAAATAAGATAAGACAAGACTAAAGGCTTGCTTTTCAGTCATGTAGCCTTTTACTCCAGGGCAAAGTAAGAATAAAACATGACTGAATCAGAACGGTAGTATTTCATAGCCGCTTTGCATCGGTGCAAATGACTGCACCAGGTACAACGCAATGGAGACTCGGGCCCAGGGGCTAAAAATTTCAAAGGTCAATTTGGCTTCTAAATCCATATTAAGACACCTAAATAAAAATTGCCTGATTTTTCAAAGATCCTATGTACCTGCAGCTCCCTTTAAAATATATGTGTTCTGTGGGCACTCAAGTCAGGCCACTTACATATTTAGGTGCCTAAATATGAATTTAGATGTCAAACTTTAGGCACCTAGGTTGGACATTTTTGTTTTAAGGCTGAGACTGACACATACAATTTATAATGTGTCCTCCTGAATTTTAGGAAAAAGAGAAAAACTCAACATTGTGACTGCTTCAAGTGTTTGTTATCCCTGAGTTATTGTGGCGTTTCCTTTATTGCCCAGGAGCAAGAACGTTTAGATCAGGGCACACAGAAGAATGAAGACACAGAACAGGAGGTGGAATTAAAAAAGCAGGCTGCAACTTTATTAGCTTTTAACATGCTGCCCACACCCCACTCTTACCCCTTCAGATTACTGGGCATTAATTGGCTCTAGTATGAGATTAACCAGCCTTAAGCATTAACATCCCACTGAGTGAGGGTTGAGGATAGGATTCAGTCTTGCTACTCTCCCACTCTGAAGGAGAGTGAGGGTACAGACAAAGGGTGTCTTATTCTTCATGCACCTTAAAACATCCGTATGCCCAACAGGCTATTGAGGCCCAGGACAAGTCTCTCAGGCCTCTGTGGACAATGAGGGAATGACTCAGCCAGTTATAGCTTCTGCATCCTCCTCCCCAGACAAGGCCATGGTGGCAGCAGGGGTGACTCCACCTCAGAAACTCCTGGGTCCCAGGCTTTGGTTTAGCCCAGAAGCTGGCCTCTAAAGCCTCTCATGTGTACTGGACACAAGTATTGACAATAATTACTCTGTTTTATTACCCCTTACTAATTTCTATTGTTTGTTTTAATTGTGATCTCTTTTCCTTAATTTCCTACATTACCAGGCCTCTAGGACTCTGCAAGTACAGGAAAAAATCCTCCATAGCCCCCCAAAGCAAGCCCAGAAACCCAGCTATGACAACTGCAGTGAAACGATAGGGGTAGCCAACGCAGCACTTGTGGGTCTAAGATGGCTCCAAGAGGGCCATAAGCGATGGTGGAGGAGAGGGTCCCTGTCTCCAGTGAACCCGCCAATGGGAGACAGAAGTAGGATGAAACTTCCCAGCTCCCCATGCCCACACATGGACTCCATGTGTTTCTGGGCAGGTGTGAGAGCATGGAGTAGGAGGTGCCTCCTCCTCCTCTCCCTGAGAAGGATCCCCAGGAGTAGCCATCCCCCTGCCAGTTCAGTCAATGCCCACAACCAGCCACTGACCCATGCACACTCAGTGCTATGGAAAAGCCATGGAGGGAGAGTTACAACTGCTCAGTACAGCAAAACTTAAAATACAAATTACATTGAAATTTAAATTATCCTGGTTGTGTAAAATGCCATTCCTCTCTCTACAGACATAAGCTTTATGGACATGGGAAGTGGTGCTCCCTAAGCAATACTTGGGTCTGCTCTCTTTGGAGCAACAGACACATATTTAAAGGCACAGGATAATTTAGAAAGGAAAAGGAGACCCAAGTTTCTCAAAATGGCAGTAAAAACTGCATGGCATATTTAAGATGGCTGTAACTTTCTCCCCCATCAGCATCCAACAGTCTTATAGGACATGGGTCTGAGTTATCAACACTACTGGTCAGTGAGAAAATAATTAACTTTTTCACTGCACCTGAACTTACAGTGTAAAGCCAGTGAAGAACTCTCACAGGTAAGCAATCTCATTAGCACTCTAAAAATCTATGAAGTAGCTTAACACCAAGAAGCAAGAGTAATTGTATAATCAGGAGTAATAATGGGCTGAAATTAAGAAAAGGAAAAGGTATAAGACTGACAACTGGAAGATCCACTTCTATGACTAAAGTTAATATTCTAAGCTTAGGCTTCAGGATTTGAAATTCTAACCCTCATGAGAGAGGGTAACAACTGATTTACACATACACACACAAAAAGAATGATCAGCATTAACAGTAGTTATTTCCAAATAAGAGGTAACACTGGCAGTGAGTAGCAAAGGGGAGACTATGCAAACTGAATATTAATAGATAAAACTGGGAATGGAATTGATCCTAGGAAACAAATTATGCATGGCTAACATTTAAGTCAAGCAATTCCATGGTAACAATTTAAAGCTGGATTTATTGACCACAACCTCAAATTTCCTTTGCTTGGGGTTGGGGAGACTTGGAAACCCTTTCGGCTCTTCTGTCTTTTTTAAACAGTCTTACAACAAAGATATTACTGAAGGGAAAACACATTTATAACTTACTTGAGCTTGCTTGCATAGTTTAAAAGGCTGAAGGGTTTCTTGGTAGAAAAGTTGATGATAAGCCTGTAGGTCAAACCAAAAGTACGCACTGTTCTTCCACAGCTACAGATGGAAAAAGAATATAAGTTATTACTACCCAATTATCAGGGCTTTATAAAAGCTTGGGTTTCCAATCCAAGTAATTGTTTAGCTCCTTGGGGTCATCATAAATCAAGCTCAATTTAAGATGGTTTTAATCTTCTGTTGCATACTGGCAACAGGACAACATGTTTAATGGCATTGTCACTGTGATATTATATCTTTTATTGTATCCTTTGCATATAATTGGCCATTAAAATTGTTAACGTTACAGTTAACATTTGAAGAGTAACCACATTTTGATGGCGTGAAGCCAGCACTTAAGAAATGTTGATAATGTACGTGCAGAACTTGTGCCATGGTGGGATAGCATTTTGCAGCAATAACCCAGACAATTAAACGTTTTATGCTGGGCATATGTTATTGTGACTATATTACATTGTTATTATATTTGTTTCTAAGGTACCATATCTTGGCCTCCGTTTCATTGAGTCAAACAAAAATATAAAACATCTTTCAGAAGGAGCTAGCTCTTCCCCTCCTCCCCCCACCGCTCTCTTCTAGCTTTTCACTTATGGGGGTTGGGTCTTGGTGAGTATCCCAAAAGCACATCTGGGGCTAGCTGCTTCATGAGATTGACAGTTAAAGGAATACCTGCCAAAGAGGGGAGTTTTGCTCCATAACCTGTTGGTTACAAAACTTGTTTCAGTCAGAGGTCAGGCTGAACATAAGTTCCACAGCGAAAGACACTTGATACAGATGGCTTGATTTTTGGAAGGGAGTGATCACTACAGATCCCATTTACTTCTGTGGGGTTTATGGATGCTCATCCTCTTTGAAAAATCATGCCAATTTTGTGTAGGTGGCTAAATGTAAATTTAGGATTCTAACTTAAGGCACCCAGGTTTGAAAAATTGTGGTTGTTGTCTCCTGGAGAGCCAAAGGCAGAAGAAAGCATTTCTGGCCACTGCTGCTGCATTCTAGACATCTGTGAGAAATCTATAACCCTGCCAATGGATGGAATGACCACGGCCTACATCCTCATCTTTTTCAAATCCTTCCTAAAGATTCACTGCTTCTACAAAGCCCACATGCTGACTAGCTCCAACTGATTCTCCCACTACATCCTGCAGCAAGTAGAGGCTTTGCAGACAGCAGAGAAGAAATATAATTATGTTTCCCAGAAGTTCATGGAGCTTCAGTGAACACTAAAGAACTTTATGCAAATGCTGGATACTTCTGGACATAACTGACACCACAGGGAAGGAGGCGGAAGACTAGCATGTGAAAGAGATTATATTCTAGTAAATATTCTTCTTTTTCCCCTTTTTTAAATCTTTCTGAAGGCTAGGATCTCATATTGTTTTTCTGCCAGATGGAAAAGGGAGTTATTCACAATGAATAGTCCCTTTCATCCCTGATGGAACACTCAGACTTCAAATAGGTTTGGGATAGTCAGGTTAAGGCCCATCTTTAGTTTCAAAATATGCATGAACACCACCCCTTTCTTTCTCCAATTATTTTTTCAGCCTGGCTGCCCTCTGTAGCTTTGTGTTCAGTCAGTTGTGGAATAAATTATCACAGGGTAAGAAAATACCTCATACCTCATTCCCTGACTTCTCACAGAAGCGTGTGAAGAAGTAGCCTGCTCTGTTCTCCACATAAAGAGACTGCAGCATACATTCCATTTTAGAACTCCCTAGGACAACACTCTCTGTAGGACTTTTACCCTAGGTTAACAGAACAGCAAGAAACAAAGGTGATTAATTTTTCTTAGATGTCAGTGAGTTGAAATGGGGTGTCACGCAGACTGTTCAGCTGACATCTTCACTCCAGTCAACAAGATTTTACATTGTACTATACATACAATTGGTGCATAGAGGTCATCTAGTCCATCCCCCTGCGTTGAGGCAGGACTCACAGAACCTAGGCCATTACTGATTGGTGTTTGTCTAACAAGTTCTTAAAAACCTCCAATGAGGGGATTTCCACAACCTTCCTTGGTACTTAAATATTCTTAAAGTTAAAATGTTTTTCCTAATATCTGAACTAATTCTCTCTTGCTGCAGATTAAGCTGATTACTTCTTGTTCTTCCTTCAAGGATGTGGAGAACAATTGATCATCCTCTTTATAACAGCCCTTAATAGATTTGCAGTCTTATCGGATCCCCCTCCATGTTCTTTTCTCAAGACTAAACATGCCCAGTTTTTTTAATTTTTCCTCATAGGTCAGGTTTTCTAAATCTTTTATCATTTTTATTGCTCTCCTCTGAACTCTCTTCCCAATTTGTCTCATCTTTCTTAAAGCATAGTGCCCAAAACTGAACACAATACTCCAGTTAAGGCCTCAGTGCCAAGTAGAGTGGGACAATTACCTCCTGTGTCTTACATACAACACTCCTGTTAATACATCCCAGAATGATATTCACTTTTTTTTTGCAACTGCGTCACAGTTTTGACTCACTCACTTTTTGAGCTACTACAACCCCCATCTCCTTTTTCAGCAGTACTACCATCTAGCTAGTTATTCCCCATTTTGTAGTTGTGCATTTGATTTTTCTTTCCTAAATGTAGCACTGTGCACTTGTCTTTATTGAATTTGTGTTGATTTCAGACCAATTCATCAAGATTGTTTTAAATTCTAATCCTGTCCTCCAAACTGCTTGCAACCCCTCCCAATTTAGTGTCATCCACAAATTTTATAAGCATATTCTCCACTCCATTATCCAAGTAATTAATGAAAATGTTGAAGCATTCCAGACTGAGGACAGACCTCCCCCACCCCCGGGGTCCCATTTGCTCCATTTGATAGCAAACCATTGATAACAACTCTCAGTACAGTCTTTCAACAAGTTGTGCATCCACCTTATAGTAATTTCATCTAGACAGCATTTCCCTAGTTTGTTTATGAAAATGTCATGTGGGATTGTGTCAAAAGCCTTACTAAAAATTAAGGAAAATCACTTGCTTCCCCCTATACACTAGGGCAGTAACCCTGTCAAAGAAGGAAATTAGATTGGTTTGGCATTCCAGGTGCTTACAAATTGATTCTTTATTAACTTGTTCCATTAACTTTCTAGGTATCAAAGTATCCAGGAGTATTGAGTAGGACAGGAGAGATTTAAGGGGGTCTATTTTGACACCTCCCGCCCCACCCTCCTGCAAAGAATCCCAAGGAAAATGCAGGCCAGTGAGCTGACCTCTGAAAAGCTGCGGAGATATGTGGCAGACTGGTCACATCCTGTGAGGACACTGGGAGCGGATGAAGGAGTGGGGATGGGAGGACAATAGGTTTCTCTCCAAAGATTGCTCAAGAGCAGGTAGGGAAGAAAGAGCAGGGCCTTTTGAGAGAGGTCTGTGAGAAAGCAGTCACAATGAGAAGCCTGAGGGTATGGAATAGTTAGAATCCTTGATACTCAGCATATGCACAGTGGGCCCAGCCATTTGATGGCATCATCATCAGCTGGGTGAAGCGCCAGGTGGCAGCAGCAGTGATCCCTTGAGGTCAAGGATGATCTCTTCCGCAGATTTTAATTTTGATGGGTCTTTTGGTGACCGAATCCTTGAGCCACAAACTTGTTGGCAGACATTGCAGGTGATGTTGGAAGGCAGGGTTGGGCCATGATTTCTGTATGACAGAATTTTCCTCAAAAGTGATCTTTCCTTCTCTGACAAGTCTTCACCAGTTAGCCCTGTCCTGGACCACTGTCTACCAGTGTGTGGTATTGATGCCACATCTCTTAATCTTTGTCTTGAGGGTGTCTTTGAAGTGTTCCTTTTGGCCTCCCCATTTCCCTTCTCTTTTGGTGAGTTGGGCATACAGCAATTGTTTTGGTAGGCATGCGTCAGGCATGCACGCACAGTGCACACTCCACCTCAGCTGGTGCTGGATAATCATCCAATACTGAAGGTGTTGGCCTCCGTGAGGACACTGACGTTAGTGTGGTGATCCTTCCACTTTATGTTGAGGATCTTCTGGAGAAAGTGCTAGTGCTAGTGCTGGCTTTCCAGGTGTTTTCTGTAGGTCACCCAAGTCTCGCCAGAATAAAGGAGAGTTGGGATTACCACCGCTTTATAAACTAAAAGTCTAGTGTGTGTTCTGATGTTGTGGTTGTTGAATACCCGTTGAGACAGTCTGCCAAAGGCAAGGCTGGCACAGCAGATTCTGTGCTGAATCTTGACATCTCTGTCTGCCCTCTGTGAGAGATGGCGGCCAAGGTAGGCAAGGTGTTCCAAATTTTCCATTCTTCTCTGTCAATCTAGAACTTCCTTGCTGGGTTCGATGATTGACCAGGAGCTGGCTGGTGGAGAACTTTTGTTTTGCCAGTGTTCAGGATTAGTCTTAGACTTTTGTAAGCCTCACAGAAGCAGGTAAGGGCTGTTTGTAGATCCTCCTTTGAGTGTGCAACTACAGCTTAATCATCTGCATACTGGAGTTCACCCACCATTGAAGTAAGTCATTGGGCACTCGTCAAGAATATGCAACATAGTCTGAAGTTGACTATATCTACATCATGGGTCATTAGAGAAATCCCATTTGAAGAGTGACAGGCCGCACAATTGCCCTGTCCTGTTCAAAACTGGTTCAGGGTTGGCCACAGGTGCCTTGGCAGGTCAAAACCTGGTGGGCAGATGGTGGGGTTGGTGATGAGAGAGTGATTAATGACTGTTATCGCTGACCACCCATTACGCCAAGCAGATTCCACCGTCATGTCCTGTAGTGGCATAAGTGACCATAGGGCCCTTGATAGCCTCCATGGATAACCAACTGGAGAATAAATGGCTGGGCCTCTCTTCCCCTCAGCCAAAAATAGACTCCTCCAGACAAAAGACAGGGATGTACAAATAGAGATATTTAGTAGTGTGAATATTTCCTGAATATTTGGTTCCACAATATAAATTTCACTTCACCACAAACATCAGCCTGTTCCCCCATCCCTTCTGTTAACTAAACAAGAATACCTTCAGCAAAGGAATAAACAAGAGTACTAGCCTAATAAAAATAAGCAGACTATTAACAGATTAAGGAACTCAATGCACATATGAAAGGTCCAACCATTACAGTTTATTTCCTGAACTGGGCCAGCAGTGCCAACAATCTCTATGAAAGAGCAGGACACCTCTGGAATGTTCAATGAGCATGAAGAGTTTGGGATTTATAGTTGTACCTGTGGCATTATTTCTTAATTCTTGGACTTCAAGAAGCAGGAAGCCCCCAAAGCCTACATCATTTCAGCAAAAATTAAGGAAACATTCTTCTGTGCATTGGATTCAGGAAGTTGCTTTTGGAGGCAGTAATTTTGCAAGCCATACAACAAAGTGTAGGAGTGATTTAAAAAATTAGAACTGGAACATGTTCCTGCTGTATATTTTACTGTTTTCATCACTGCATATTTTAGGGCCATATTCAAGCTCTCACTTCCACTGGTCACTAAAATATTGCCCAAAACTGTACTAAGGTGTGGGAATGTCTCTATTGAAGCATTTATCCATTAACTCACACATAATAATCCTTTTTACTATCACACAAAGAACATTATTATAATTAAAACATAATCATTTATTAGTCGTTACCATACCACAGTATGAGAGTTACCACCATTATTTCCTATTCTAAGAATAAAGAAATAGAATGTACCAATGGATACCATAGTGTGGTAATTATGGGTGAATGTTGGCTTTCTAATAGGGCTGCCAAGTGATTAAAAAAATTAATCAAGATTAATTGTGTGATTAATCGCACTGTTAAACAATAGAATACTATTTATTTAAATATTTTTGATGTTTTCTACATTTTCAAATATATTGATTTCAATTACAACACAGAATACAAAGTGCACAGTGCTCACTTTATATTTATTTTTTATTACAAGTGTTTGCACTGTAAAAAGACAAAAGAAATAGTATTTTTCAATTAACCTAATACAAGTACTGTAGTGTAATCTCTTTATCATGAAAATTGAACTTGCAAATATAGAATTATGTACAAAAACTGCATTCAAAAATAGAACAATGTAAAATTTTAGAGCTTGCAAGTCTGCTCAGTCCTACTTCTTGTTCAGCCAATCGCTCAGACAAACAAGTTTGGTTACATTTGCAGGAGATAATGCTGCACGCTTCTTGTTTACAATGTCACCTGAAAGTGAGAACAGGTGTTCTCATGGCACTGTTGTAGCCAGCGTCGCAAGATATTTACGTCCCAAATGTGCTAAAGATTCATGTGTCCCTTCATGCTTCAACCACCATTCCAGGGGACATGCGTCCATACTGATGACGGGTTCTGCTCGAAAGCCATCCAAAGCAGTGCGGATCAACACATGTTCATTTTCATCATCTGAGTCAGACGCCACCAGCAGAAGGTTGATTTTCTTTTTTGGTGGTTCAGGTTCTGTAGTTTCCGCATTGGAGTGTTGCTCTTTTCAGACTTCTGAAAGCATGCTTCCCTACCTCATTCCTCTCAGATTTTGGAAGGCACTTCAGATTCTTAAGTCTTGGGTCAAGTGCTGTAGCTATTTTTACAAATCTCACATTGGTACCTTGTTGCATTTTGTTAAATCTGCAGTGAAAGTGTTCTTAAAATGAACAACAACATGTGCTGGGTAATCATCCGAGACTGCCATAATATGAAATATATAGCAGAATGCAGGTAAAACTGAGCAAGGGATGTACAATTCATGCAATGCCAGCTACAAAAGTTCCATGCGAACGCCTGTTCTCACTTTCTGGTGGCATTGTAAATAAGAAGAGGACAGCATTATCTCCTGTAAATGTAAACAAACTTGTTTGTTTTAGTGATTAACTAAACAAGAAGTAGGATCGAGTGGACTTGCAGGCTCTGAAATTTTACATGGTTTTGTTTTTGAGAGCAGTTATGTAACAAAAAAAAATCTACATTTGTAAGTTGCACTTTCAGGACAAAGAGATTGCACTACAGTACTTGTATGAGGTTAATTGAAAAATACTATTTCTTGTTTATCATTTTTACAATGCAAATATTTGTAATCAAAATATACATTTTGATTTCAGTTACAACACAGAATACAAGATATATATGAAAATGTAGAAAAACATCCAAAGTATTTAATAACTTCAATTGGTATTGTCTTGTTTAACAGTGCAATTAAAACTGTGATTAATCACGATTAATTTTTTTTATCATGATTAACTTTTTTGAGTTAATCGTGTGAGTTAACTGTGATTAATCAACAGCCCTACTTTCTAATTAAAACACTGTACAAGGCAAAGATATTATCTGTATAATCAGACACATTTTCCAAAATCACTGGGTATATCCCCTTTGATTGGTTTTACTGTAGATTAAAGTGTCTTCAACCATAGATTCAGGGAAGCCAGGTTCTTCCAGGGCTACTTACTGGGAGCAGCTCAGCATAGGTGTATTTTCTATCTGTTTGGGACTTCAGGCATTTTGTATCATCAGTAACAGCCAAGAGTCGAGTCATGTTGCTTCCCACTGATTTTGGCCTGGACCCATAAACAAATAAAAATGTTTGATAACTGCTTAAGAAAAGATTAGGAATGTTTAGTTTAGAGAAGAAACAAATAAGAAGGGACATGATGTAGGTGTAACAAAATAGTACAAAATAGAATGGTATGGAGAAGGTAAATTGAGCATTACTATTTAGTTTGTCTTCTTATAGAAGGAGCAAATAGATATTCAATGAAACTGAAAGGCAACAGATTTAAAACTAAGTTAGAGGAAATATTTTTTTACATAACACATAATTAACCTGTGGTACTCCTTCTCACAGGTTATCATGGAGGCCAAGTGCTTAGAAGGATTAAAAAAAGATATGTATGTGCCCAGTCAGAACACTGACAGTTACATCAGAAAGGATAATAAATGTTGCTCATCTAAGGCCTGGTCTACACTAAGAAGTGGGGTCGAACTAGGGTACGCAAATTCAGCTACGTGAATAGCGTAGCTGAATTCGAAGTACCCTAGTTCGACCTACTCACCCGTCCAGACGCGGCGGGGTTGAACTCCACGGCTCCCCCGTCGACTCCATCACCGCCGTTTGCAGTGGTGGAGTATCGGAGTCGACCACAGCGCTTCCGGAGTTCGAACTATCGCATCTAGATCAGACACGATAGTTCGAACTCCGAGAAGTCGAACTCACCGCGTCGACCCGGAAGGTAAGTGTAAACCTACCCTAAATAAACCTGCTCATCTAGGCTTCCATCAGCCCCTGCATACTTCCCTGGACAAAGCCCTCATGCTCCTGGGCATAAGCAAACCACTAACAGCTAGAGGTTAGGAAGAAATTTCCACCACAGGCAGATTAAAAATTGTGCTCTTGTGAGCGGATTATTGTATTAAATTAGTGAGCAATAGAAAAGTTGCATTCCATGAAAACAATGCGTATCTTAAGATTTTTGTAAAACCATGTTAAATAGTTGAGAAGTATGGGATTTATAGATGATACACAAGAGATTTTTGCACCTACCTTTTTCTACTAACATCAGGTTTACTGGTTACGCTGTAGAAATCATCCTTTGTGATGGTTCCACTTGGTGGCAGGGTAGCTGACAATAATCTGGTAGCTCTCTTAGAAGATAAATTCGTCACATTTGTTTTTAATAAGGTTGTGGGTGAGCTGGTTTCATTTCTCTAAAGGAATAGAAAAATAGAACATCTCAGAAATAAATTTCCCCACCTTTGTTCTTTCTGATGCTCTCCAGTTAAAGGTTTCTATTGACATCAGGGACTTTCTTTCCAATCACAATATGTACAGTAGATCCAAGGTTTTTCCATCATCCTCTAATAACTACAAAGCATTAAAATTTGCTAGCAGAGGGCAATATTTCACCCTCTGTCTTTACATAAAATTCCAATTAACATCAGTGGGGTTTCTGCAAATGGAATGAAGGTACAGAAGAATACGGCATATCTTGTTTAACATGACCCATATTAAACAAATCACCTAAACAATCAAGATCCTGCAATTTTAATGTAACCTTTTTTGTCTTTGTAGCTCCTGATTCCAGATTTAATCCAGAAGACACGGAAACTCCAAAACATAGCAGATAGACATTGCACAGGGAAGCAGACAACTTATGTTCGGGGAAGCTGCACATTATTATACTATTCACCATAAGTGGAAAATGTGGGCACACCCGGGGTATGGCCAGTGGATTCATACACACAGTGCAGATGCAATCTACTAGTCCCTTCTATTCCCAGTAGTGGCACCTGCTCATCTAGACTTCCATCAGCCCCTGCATACTTTCCCGGACAAAGCCTTTTTGCTCAAACTTTGCTCACAGGACCAGGATTTGTTCCTTAATGAACTCTAAGGATGCTGATGAAGATGAATGGCAGCAGATGAATGTCCTCTAATTTACAAATCAGTTGAGAAGTTCAGAAGATAACTTAGAATTATGAATGTTTTGCAAATCTTTCACAAAACCTGAGACCACACAAAGCTCACCTAGTTTCAGGCTTTCCTATAAACTCAGTTATCTGAAGCCAGGTTCACAGAAAGTTTTGCTAAAATGCAAAACTCTTCCAAGTAAATCTGGGCCAGTATAGGTCTATGCAATGAAACTTCACTATGTATGAGTTTGAAATGAAAACAGGTGAAAATTTGTTCGTTTCCATTAAGACTGTGAGTTCATTCAAAATCCGGACTCAGCGAGTATCTCAAAAGATCCAAGCCCATGTCGTTAAAAACAACAACCAGAAAAATATTTGCATAAATCCCTATAAAGGGAAATCCAGAAGTTTCTTTAAATTTTAATTAAACAGCTGAAGCCGTTTGCAGTAACATCAGGCCACCAAGATTAATTTAGACCATAATGAACCATCCATTGCCATTAATTACTTAATCTTTTAATACACATAGATATTAAAACTGCATTCTAAAAATTATTTCAATAAAAATATTAGAGATGGGTTTGAACTCAACCCCTGAATCAGAACATCCCTTATCCTTGGGCGTATTTGAAATCTGAACTGTGATCTGGATTCACAATTTGTAAATAGCTCCTATCTTGAGACCTGGTCCTGAATGTTGCTGAGTACGTGCAAATTCCATTGAAGTGACCTCTCATCTTCAGGCCCTTTGTGATGAGCTGAATCAAGAACCCTGATCTTGCAATGTACAAATTCTAGTATATTAAAAATCCATATCTAGATCTGAGTTTTGTAGCTTGAGACCATCTCTAGAAAAAATATCACAGCTGGCTGTTCTGCCTAAACAATTATGATTTGAGAGACAGTAGGCCAGATTCTGCTCTCTGTTACACTAGTAAGTGTGTATCCAAAGTAACTTAATTGACACCAATGGAATTACTCCAGATTTATACCAGGATACTAGAGGGCAGAATCTTGACCTCAAGCTGTTATGTAACTCAATGAAATTTGAAATTTTCAGCTAAAATCTGCTTTCAGGTATAGCCATGTGGCCCACTGACATCAGTGGAGTTGTCAAGGTGTAACTGTGAACAGAAATTGGCCTGCTGTTTGTATTGGAACTACTGTACAAAACCCAGTAGCATTCTACTGCATTTTACACATAGATTTTGGATGAGACAAGCTTAGATTAACTGGATCTGACTCTATAAACTGACTCAAGGAATGAGGACCAAATCCATGTCCCTTTTACTTCAATAGAACTTTTGCCGTTAACTTCTGAGGGTTCTTGTCATGCCTACCTGAGGATGGGAAGGTGCTATCCTTGGAATGCAAGATTTAGCTCTCAGTGGTAACAATGTCACCATTTGTGGGTAAGGATCAATATCCGTCCTTGGTCTCTCATGAGAGGTGTGCCACTGCTTCAACTTTGCACTGGCAGTTTGTACTGCAGCTGTATGAGTGACACAAAATCTGGGACCCCTGCAGGGTGGGGGGAAATACATACACGTAGAATTTATTCAAAACACAAACTATTGACTAATGTGACATTTACTACATCAATGTATGGTTCTATTAATAACCAGAGTGAAAGACCAGTCAACAGAAAAGATAAATTTACCTCTTACACTACTCTAAATATAAGTGACCTATTGCCTAAATATGTTAGGGTTCTAAATGGCATACTATAATACAGCTGCTTTTGTTTATGAGACTGCAATTTACATTCAATCTAGCATGCTATGCCTAGTCTGTAAAAGAGAATGGAGCCATGAGACACCCAAACTACAACTCCCATGAGGCACTGTGGTAGCATAAAGTAATTTGGTAGCCTTAGCTCGTGAGTGCAGAGATTCACTTTTTTGGGGGAGGTGGAGGAAGGGGGAAATGAAAAAGAATATGGCTGATTATACTTTGCAAACTAGATTAGAATCTGCATACTCTACTACAGCAGAAGGAGAACAATTAATATGAAGACAGATGATTTACTGTGAAGTCCTTGAGAGAACAGCCTTTGTAAATCAAAGCTAAATAAATAATAGTATTCAGCTCTATATAACACTTTTAATTCTCAAAGTCTCAAATCTACAGTAGAGGCAAATATCATTATCCACATTTAAACTTTTAACAGCAGTGCAGTAAGCAGGCTTTCAAAGTTACAGCAAGACAGCTATTAATATTCTGTATAACAGAGGTCCAACAGTAAATTGTCAGGGTCACACTCTGCATAGATTTATATCATGTGCAACACCAACGACTTTAGATAGGCTGTACAGGATGTAGTTTAATATGGAGCTTGACCTTGAGTCTCAGATCTCTCAAACAAAAATTTGCAGGGCCAAGATCTGCTATCACTTATGCTAACACCAGCTCCATGGGGTTGTACTAGAGTAAATGAGGTCTGAATTTCCCTCACAACTTTAGCAGCAGTAAAGGGAGTAAACATTACAAAAACAATGACTTCAGAGTTCATCTTCAGTTATCCCTACCAGTAAAGAAGTAAAGGTTTCACTACTTCAGGCTGAATCCATTTTAAGTGTCTTGTATTCCACTGGTCTCCAAGTAGCAGGTCCAGTTTGAATAAGACTTCTGAGTTGAGAAAATAATCGCCACTGCTCACTAGATAGAGTTTTTTCATTTTATCAAGCTGTCTTGAGTCAAAGAAAATAGATACATATATTACATCCTGCACACATATTAATAGATTACAAAGCCAGAAGGGACCATTGTGATAATCTAGACTGATTTCCTGTATAGCACAGGCCATAAAACTTCCCCAAAATGATTCCCAGAGGACATCTGTTAGAAAAACATCAAATCTTGATTTAAAAATTGTCAGTATTGGAGAATTTACCACAATCCTTGTTAAATGTTTCCAGTGGTTAATTTACCATCACTGTTAAAAATTTAAACCTTATTTCCAATCTGAATTTGTCTAGCTTCAATTTCTACCCACTGGATCATGTTATACTTTTCTCTGCTAGATTGAAGAGCCCATTATCAAAATTTGTTTCCCCATGTAGGTACTTATAAGGTACATCTACACTTACAGTATCATGTAAGTACAGACACTGCACACCCACATAGCATGGGTACATAGGTGCTGGAACAATTTTTATAGTGGAGTGCTGGGAGCCATTGAACCAAACTGTAAACCCTGTATATGACGGAAACCACATCAAGCCAGGAGGTGCTACCGCACCCCAGCACCCCTAGTTCCAGCATCTCTGCATGGGTATAAATAGCAGTGTAGACAGTGAGCCATAGCTTAGCCAAGCAGAGTAGAAAAGAGTGCCCTACATGTCTGAACTCCCAGACTATATACCCTACTCATCTCTCTACATGCGCAAGCAGAGCCTCCCATGTCTATTCCGCTATTTTTACCAGTGTAGTGTCCTGCTGCCTACTCGCTGCTGGAGCCTTTCCCCATCACCGTGAAAGGCTCCAGCACCAGCGAAAGGTTCTGGCAGCTCCCTGATGCCAGAGCCTTTCTCCAGGATGTGTAGCTACACACCACAGTGGCAAGTATGGATGCAGCTTGCCTTTCACTGTGGCATGTAGCCACACTTGTAGTACCTGTGTTCTGCATGCTGCCATAATCAAGTCACACCTTAACCTTCTCTTTGTTAAACTAAATAGATTGATCTCCTCAAGTGTAACAATAAAAGGCATGTTTTCTAATCCATTAATCATTTTCCTGGCTCTCTGAATCCTTTCCAATTTATCAACATCCTTCTTGAATTATTGACACCAGAACTGGACACTATTCCAGGGGTGGTCACACCAGGGCCAAATACAAAGGTAAAATAACCTCTTTATTCTGTGACAGTCTATACTATTATAGTCACCACTTTTACAAGACTGTGATACATTTTGTACAACTATTCCTTGTGTGGTATCATTTGAAAACTCATAACCTGCTGAACATAATTGACATGGTAAAATATAACTATATTCAGTGTTGATATACATAAGTTTCTACTATATAACATTGCTGTAACATACTCCAAGTTTAGGAAAAGTAGGCCCAAACCTGTACCAACACCCCAGCCAGGTGCGAAAGAGCTATCACCTGCTTAAGCAGCCATCTTCCAGCAGGGGGAAGATGTGAATAAGAAATGTATATTTCATCACAGGGACTGTTCAAACCTCAAGTCCACAAGAGACTGTTTGTCATCTGCACCCCAGCTGGGGGTAATCCTCAAAGAGGGGAGAGTGGTATAAGAATGAGAGACAGTGGCCTCCACATCACCCCTCTCTCTTCCCATCTCTACTCCCAGCAGCTACAATGCTTGAAAGACAAAGGAAACATCTTTGAATTGGGAGAGGGGCCCTGGCTGGAAGGCTTTTCAGCCAGTACAGACTGCTGTATATGGTGAGACAAAACCCCTTTGCTTTTAAGTTCATTTAGCTTGTGAAATTAAGTATTAGCTTGCTTTTTATTCTTTTATTTTCTTTTATAACCAATCCTGGTTTAATGCATCACCACTTGTAGTCCCTTAAAATCCATCTTCCTTATTTACATTTATCTTATTGTTTTATCTTAACCAGTGTTTTTGGATTAAAGTGTGTGGGAAACTCCATTTGGGATAACAAGGATGGTGCATTATCATTTTCCCTTGATGAAATGGCAGACTTTCTATGAGCCTGTACTGTTCAGAAGGTACTGAGCAGCACAGGCACTGACTTTTGGTTTTGGCGGTGAGTGCTTGCTCCTCTCCACCTTTTGTGTGAGTGGTGGGCGGGACCTCATGGGGGAAGAGGCCGAGTGGGGCCAGGGCCAACAAAAGATTAATCCAGCCCTGCAGGTGCAGAGCACCCCCTACTTTTTTTGTGGATGCTTGAGCCCCGGAGCACCCACAGAGTCGGCACCTATGCTGAGCAGTATAAGACACACATTTTGGGGGGGACAGGGCTGGGACTAGGAATTTGCGCATATTGCCCTGTATGTAATTCATGAATGACAGGTCTGAATGCTCATGTATTTAGCTGGGGGTGAATTTGCATGCTGAAGGCTGTGTGGACAGCCCAGGAGTGGATGTTCTGACACCAAAGCAGTGTAAAAGGGATGCCAGGCTAGAGAATTAATGGGACACAGCTGTGCAACAGCCCAGATTGTACCCTAGGTAATGTCACATACACTTACTCAAGATTCTCCTGTTTACACCACCAAGAAGTACATTAGCCATATTGGCCACAGCATCGTACTGGGAGCTCATGTTCAGCTGATTATCCTTCACAACCCCCAAATCATTTTTACTTGCAGCCTGCTTACCAAGCGATCCAGATTGCTCTGTATTAGTGACCTATCCCCTTCATTATTTACCACTTCCCCAATTTTTGGGTCATCTCCAAACTTTATCAGTGATGATTTTATATTTTCTTCCAGGTCATTGATAAAAATGTTAAATAGAATAGGACCAAGAACCAATCCCTATAGGATGCCACTAGAAACACACCCGCTTGTATGATGATTTTCCATTAACAGTTAAATTTTGAGACTTATCAGTTGCCCAGTTTTAATCCATTTAATATGTGTCATATTAATTTTATATCTTTCTATTTTTTTAATCAAAATATCATGTGGTAACAAGTCCAATGCCACATGGAAGTCTATATTACATCAACATTATTACCTTTATCAACCAAACTCCTAATCTCATCAAAATATCAAGTTAGTTTGCCAGAATCTATTTTCCATAAACCTATGTTGATTGGCATTAATTAATAACCCTCCTTTAATTCTTTATTAATTGAGACCCAAAGCCACCACGCCATTATCTAGCCTGGGATTGATATCAGACTGATAGCGCTATAATTACCCAGGTCATCCCATTTACTCTTTGTAAATATTGGCACAATACTAGCTTTCTTTCAGTCTTCAGAAACTCTCCCAATGTTTCAAGACATATTGAAAGTCAACACCAATGGTCCAGTGAGCATCTTAGCCAGCTCTTTTAAAACCCTTGGATGCAAGTTGTCTAGACCTGCTGATTTAAAAATCTCTAACTTTAAAAACTTCTGTTTAACATCCTCCTGAGATACTAGTGCAATGGAAAGAATGTTATCATCATTATATGATGAGACTACATCATCTGTTTTTCCCTGAATACAGAACAGAAATATTTATTGCACACTTCTGCCTTTTCCAAATTATTATTCTTGATAATTCCACCATTTCCATCTAGTAATGGACCAAGATCATTATCAGGATTCTTTTTGTTCCTACAGAATTTTAAAATCTCACTCTTACTAACCTTAACTCTTTAGGTCTTGATTTCTTTTATTGTCACTTTGATTATCAGTTTTCCACAATTCCTATATTCTGATTTATATTCATTACTATCAACTTCCCATTTATTATATATTATTTTTTAAAGTTTCCTTCATGTCCCCTCTAAACCAGATCAGTTTTTAACTGTACAATGTCAGGACCACAGTATGGGTGGCCTGGTGTAGGGGTTCACATAAGATGCAGGCCAAGGGTCCAGTTATCAGAAATCAGACCTGTTTGGAACGTCAGAAGATCAGAATCAAGAGACAAACCAGAGAGCAGAGACCAAGAATCAGTTACTATGAGTCAGGCCACCAGGAGATCAGGTTTAGTCAATGGAATCAGAGGGCAGAACCAGTTATCAAGAGTCAGACTAAGTCAGGATATCAAGATCTTGTGCACAACACAGTCCTCATGGCCTTGTATGTGCACTGGTTGGGGATGCTATTAGGTCCTGTGTGGAAAAGAATTCTTGGTACAGGGTTTCAGGAAGGATATGTGAAATATGAGGTGGACCTTGAGAGACTGGGGTAGGTGTAGTTCAGTGGTGACCAGGTTAAGTTGGTGATGGATTCAGACAAGGCCAAGGAACTGAAAGTCCAATTTACATAAGAGTCTATTTGTGCAGAGGTGCTTCCCTGAGATCCACACTATTTGTCCCACTGAATAAGTGGGGCCTGACTGATGATGTTTGTCTGCATATCGCTTCTAGTCGGCTTTCACTTTTCCAGATGACCCCTTACTTCTTCCTGCACCAAGTCCAATGTGATTGGGTTAGAAGTCATAGGTAACTGTAGGTGGAATCAGAGGTGGTACTCATAGATGGCAAAAAAGGGACTTTTTACTGTGGAAGCATGATCTGTGTTATTGTATGCAAACTCCACATAAGATAATAGTGAGCACCAGTAATCTTGATGGTGGTTAATATAACATCATAGCTATTGCTCTAAAATCTGATTGACTCTTTCTGTCTGGTCAGTGGACTGAGAGTGGTGGGGGAAGAAAGGTGTGGCTGGATCCCCAGAAGACATAGGGCCTCACACCAGAATTGGGCTGTAAATTGTGATCCTCAGCCAGAGGTGATGTGATCCAGTAGGCCATGTGTGGTCACCGGCAAGGAAAGGGGCTGTACTGCAGCTGGTTAGGTGCAGTGCTAATAACCCTTACTAGGAAACAGGGTAATACGGCCTAGTGGCTGGAGTCAATAAAGTTGCCCTTCTACACAGCACTGCATGGCCCAATGGTTCGAGTCAGTACATAAGAACATAAGAAAGGCCGTACCGGGTCAGACCAAAGGTCCATCTAGCCCAGTATCTGTCTACCGACAGTGGCCAATGCCAGGTGCCCCAGAGGGAGTGAATCTAACAGGCAATGATCAAGTGATCTCTCTCCTGCCATCCATCTCCATCCTCTGACGAACAGAGGCTAGGGACACCATTCTTACCCATCCTGGCTAATAGCCATTTATGGACTTAGCCACCATGAATTTATCCAGTCCCCTTTTAAACATTGTTATAGTCCTAGCCTTCACAACCTCCTCAGGTAAGGAGTTCCACAAGTTGACTGTGCGCTGCGTGAAGAAGAACTTCCTTTTATTTGTTTTAAACCTGCTGCCTATTAATTTCATTTGGTGACCCCTAGTTCTTGTATTATGGGAATAAGTAAATAACTTTTCCTTATCCACTTTCTCAACATCACTCATGATTTTATTTACCTCTATCATGTCCCCCCTTAGTCTTCTCTTTTCCAAGCTGAAGAGACCTAGCCTCTTTAATCTTTCCTCGTATGGGACCCTCTCTAAACCCCTAATCATTTTAGTTGCCCTTTTCTGAACCTTTTCTAGTGCTAGAATATCTTTTTTGAGGTGAGGAGACCACATCTGTACACAGTATTCGAGATGTGGGCGTACCATGGATTTATATAAGGGCAATAATATATTCTCAGTCTTATTCTCTATCCCCTTTTTAATGATTCCTAACATCCTGTTTGCTTTTTTGACTGCCTCTGCACACTGCGTGGACATCTTCAGAGAACTATCCACGATGACGCCAAAATCTTTTTCCTGACTCGTTGTAGCTAAATTAGCCCCTATCATGTTGTATGTATAGTTGGGGTTATTTTTTCCAATGTGCATTACTTTACATTTATCCACATTAAATTTCATTTGCCATTTTGTTGCCCAACCACTTAGTTTTGTGAGATCTTTTTGAAGTTCTTCACAATCTGCTTTGGTCTTAACTATCTTGAGAAGTTTAGTATCATCTGCAAACTTGGCCACCTCACTGTTTACCCCTTTCTCCAGATCATTTATGAATAAATTGAATAGGATTGGTCCGAGGACTGACCCTTGGGGAACACCACTAGTTACCCCTCTCCATTCTGAGAATTTACCATTAATTCCTACCCTTTGTTCCCTGTCCTTTAACCAGTTCTCAATCCATGAAAGGACCTTCCCTTTTATCCCATGACAGCTTAATTTACGTAAGAGCCTTTGGTGAGGGACCTTGTCAAAGGCTTTCTGGAAATCCAAGTACACTATGTCCACTGGATCCCCCTTGTCCACATGTTTGTTGACCCCTTCAAAGAATTCTAATAGATTAGTAAGACACGATTTCCCTTTACAGAAACCATGTTGACTATTGCTCAAGAGTTTATGTTTTTCTATGTGTCTGACAATTTTATTCTTTACTATTGTTTCAACTAATTTGCCCGGTACCGACGTTAGACTTACCGGTCTGTAATTGCCGGGATCACCCCTAGAGCCCTTTTTAAATATTGGCGTTACATTAGCTAACTTCCAGTCATTGGGTACTGAAGCTGATTTAAAGGACAGGTTACAAACCTTAGTTAATAGTTCCGCAACTTCACATTTGAGTTCTTTCAGAACTCTTGGGTGAATGCCTTCTGGTCCCGGTGACTTGTTAATGTTGAGTTTATCAATTAATTCCAAAACCTCCTCTAGTGACACTTCAATCTGTGACAGTTCCTCAGATTTGTCACCTACAAAAGCCAGCTCAGGTTTGGGAATCTCCCTAACATCCTCAGCCGTGAAGACTGAAGCAAAGAATCCATTTAGTTTCTCCGCAATGACTTTATCGTCTTTAAGCGCTCCTTTTGTATTTTGATCATCAAGGGGCCTCACTGGTTGTTTAGAAGGCTTCCTGCTTCTGATGTACTTAAAAAACATTTTGTTATTACCTTTGGAGTTTTTGGCTAGCCGTTCTTCAAACTCCTCTTTGGCTTTTCTTATTACACTCTTGCACTTAAGTTGGCAGTGTTTGTGCTCCTTTCTATTTGCCTCACTAGGATTTGACTTCCACTTTTTAAAGGAAGTCTTTTTATCTCTCACTGATTCTTTTACATGGTTGTTAAGCCACGGTGGCTCTTTTTTAGTTCTTTTACTGTTTTTCTTAATTTGGGGTATACATTGAAGTTGGGCCTCTATTATGGTGTCTTTAAAAAGGGCCCATGCAACTTGCAGGGATTTCACTTTAGTCACTGTACCTTTTAACTTTTGTCTAACCAACCCCCTCATTTTTGTATAGTTCCCCCTTTTGAAATTAAATGCCACAGTGTTGGGCAGTTGTGTTCTTGCCACCACAGGGATGTTGAATGCTATTGTATTATGGTCACTCTTTCCAAGCGGTCCTGCTATAGTTACCTCTTGGACCAGCTCCTGCGCTCCACTCAGGATTAAATCTAGAGTTGCCTCTCCCCTTGTGGGTTCCCGTACCAGCTGCTCCATGAAGCAGTCATTTAAAGTATCGAGAAATTTTATCTCTGCATTTCGTCCTGAAGTGAAATGTTCCCAGTCAATATGGGGATAATTGAAATCCCCCACTATTATTGGGTTCTTAATTTTGATAGCCTCTCTAATTTCCCTTAGCATTTCATCATCACTATTACTGTCCTGGTCAGGTGGTCAATAATAGATCCCTAATGTTATATTTTTACTAGAGCATGAAATTTCTATCCATAGAGACTCTATGGAACATGTGGATTCGCTTACGATTTTTACTTCATTTGAATCTACACTTTCTTTCACATATAGTGCCACTCCTCCCCCTGCACGACCTGTTCTGTCCTTCCGATATATTTTGTACCCCGGAATGATTGTGTCCCATTGGTTGCTCTCAGTCCACCAGGTTTCTGTGATGCCTATTATATCTATATCCTCCTTTATCACAAGGCACTCTAGTTCACCCATCTTATTATTTAGACTTCTGGCATTTGTGTACAAGCACTTTAAAAACTTGTCCCTGTTTATTAGCCTGCCTTTTTCTGATGTGCCAGATTCTTTTTTATGTGACTGTTTATCATCTGATCTGGCCCTTACATTATACTTTTCAGTCCTCTGCTCCTGACTATAACCTGGAGATTCTCTATCATCAGACTCCCCTAAGAGAAGTCTGTGTCCGATCCACACGCTCCTCTGCAGCAGTCGGCTTTCCCCCATCTCCTAGTTTAAAAACTGCTCTACAACCTTTTAATGTTTAGTGCCAGCAGTCTGGTTCCACTTTGGTTTAGGTGGAGCCCATCTCTCCTGTATAGGCTCCTCCCATACCAGAAATTTCCCCAGTTCCTAATGAACGTGAACCCCTCCTACCTACACCATCCTCTCATCCATGCATTGAGACTCTGAAGCTCTGCCTGCCTACCTGGCCCTGCGCGTGGAACTGGGAGCATTTCTGAAAATGCCACCATAGAGGTCCTGGATTTCAGTCTCTTCCCTAGCAGCCTAAATTTGGCTTCCAGGACATCTCTCCTACCCTTCCCTATGTCATTGGTACCTACATGTACCACGACCACTGGCTCCTCCCCAGCACTACACATAAGTCTATCTAGATGCCTCGAGAGATCCGCAACCTTCGCACCAGGCAGGCAAGTCACCATACGGTTCTCCCGGTCATCACAGACCCAGCTATCTACATTTCTAATAATCGAATCTCCCATTACTAACACCTGCCTTTTCCTAGAAACTGGAGTTCCCTCCCCTGGAGAGGCAACCTCAGTGCGAGAGGCAACCCCAGCACCATCTGGAAGGAGGGTCCCAACTATGGGAAGGTTTCCCTCTGCTCCCATTGACTGCTCTGCTTCCCTGGGCCTTTCTTCCTCCTCAACAGCACAGGAGCTGTCTGAGCGGAGGTGGGACAATTCTACAGTGTCCCGGAAAGCCTCATCAACATACCTCTCTGCCTCTCTTAGCTCCTCCAGTTCTGCCACCCTGGCCTCCAAAGTCTGTACATGGTCTCTGAGGGCCAGGAGCTCCTTGCACCGACTGCACACATACGCCACCCGCCCACAGGGCAGGTAATCATACATGCAACACTCAGCGCAATAAACTGGATAGCCCCCACCCTGCTGCTGGGCTTCTGCCTGCATTGTCTCCTAGTTAATGTAAGGGTGGTTTAAAGAAAGAGGTTTTGAATGTAGTTTGGTTTATAGGTTTTAGGACTTTAGGGGGGGGGGCACAGGGAAGGGGTTACGGCCAGCGAGGGACTCCCGCTCCCTTCCCAACTCCCTTGCGAAACTCCCTGTTAGCAGCCCCTGTTCACAAAGCTCCCTGGTCGCTTGTGCGCGGCTTTATAAAGCCCTGGCCTGAGTGAATGCCCCGCCCACTGATTAAGGCTCAGCCAATTACCAGAGGCTTCGAGCTTTCAAACCTGCCTCCAACTGCCAGCCAGAGCACACGGTCCCTCAAACAACCAAACAAACAAACAGACTGACAAACACAAGCTCAGCACACAGCAAGCTCAGCACACAGTAATGTGGCCCTTCCGCTCAGGGCAGCATGGCCTAATGGCCAGCATCAATAAAACGACCCTTCTGCTCAGAGCAATGCAGCCTAATGGCCAGAGTCAATAACATGGCCCTTTCATTCAGGGCAGTGTGGCCTAATGGCCAGTGTCAATAACACAGTCCCTTCTGTTCACGGCAGTGTGGCCTGATGGCTGGAGTCCATAAAGCAACTCTTCTAGCCAGGGCAGTGTGGCCTAATGGTCAGAGTCAATAAAGTCTCATCCCTCTGTGGGGTTGTGTGGCCTATTGGCCCACTGGGGAAGTGGGTCGCCACTCAGGGATGTGTGGCATCCTGGGTAGGGGGACTCGGGCCCTCTCTGCTGCTCCAAGCCCCAGCCCAGGGCCCTGGTTACTCGCTACCGAGTTAGCAGGGATCGTCCCGAAACATGCTGACTGGGTTCCCGGTTCACCCAGCAGAGGTGAAGGGGAGTGGCTTCCTCAGCCTGCAATGCACAGGCAACCCCTGAAGAGCTAGGGTGAGGTAGGTACACCCTGTCACACCATGACTAATCCATACTTTGCCTGTCTCTTCAGCAGACGGTAGCCTAATACAGGGCATTTTGGTGAAGTGGTCTATACCATAGAGATCATTATGAACCTGTTAGACTCTGGTAGCTTCACAACAAAATCCAATGTAATAGTGGCCCAGGGTCCAGATGGAGAGTCTAGAGTTTGGAGTAGGCTGCAGGGTTTGTGGAGCAGCATCTTGGCTTGAGTACACACATTGCAGGATTCTATGAAGGCCTGTATTATGGGGTGCATTTGGGGCCACAAGAAAAGATGGGTCAACAATTGCTGAGTTTTAAAGTGGCCCAGGTGTCCCGTCAGGGGGAAGTCACGGCATAGCTGTAAGGCTTCCGCTCTCATCTTACCTGGGGGAACGTAACTGCATTTATTCATGAACATGACCCCCTCTGGAATGTCATGTGGTTCTCTGTCAATGCCAGCTAGCTTGTGAGGTGGAATTTTTGAAGCAGAATGAATCAGTGTGACCAGATCCTGGCAAAAAGTTGCGGGGCTCGAGGATGTGGGCCAGTTCCTGGCTAGGTCCATGTGGTTCAGACTCAAAGCTCTGCGACATGGCATCGGACTTGCCATCTCTTGTTCTGGGGCAATATGTGATGGTGAAGATGAACCACGAAAAGAATACAGCCCGCTTGAGTAAACCAGAGCTGTCATCTCTGTGGCACCCCGGGTTGGGGGACTCGGGCCCTCCCTGCTCCTTTGAGCAGGGTTACTCACCACCAAGTCAGCAGGGATCCTCCCAAAACATGCTGATTGGTTCCCTAGTCCATCCACTGAAGCAAAGTCTGAGCCCCCTGGACTGCTTCCTATCCTGGGGATGGTCCTTCCTATGCAATGGTCCACAGTTCCTATGGATCTCTGGGGTCCTCAGGCAGTGTAGCTCCTCATAACACAGCCTCCTCTCTGGGTTCGTCAATCAGCCTGGAATCTGTCTAGGGCTCTGTGTGCCTTGGCTTTGGGGTCAGGACCTGTAGCAGCTCCCTGGAGAGAGCCTGCAGGTTGCGTCCTTTCCTTTCAGCAGCTTGCCCAGACTGAACTGGGCTGCTTCCTTTTATATCTTGCCTCCAGGCTGAGCATGCCCAGCAGAGGTGAAGGGGTGTGGCTTCCTCAGCCTGCAATGCATAATTAACCCTTGCTGGGTTAGGGTGTGGTAGGTACACCTGTCACAGTGTCTTTGGGAGAGTACGGCCCTGATTGCCATACTAGAGGCATCGGCTTCTACTAGAAAGCTCATGTTGTATCCAGGTGGGCCAGTATGGGTGCAGTGGTAAAGGCAAGTTTCAGCTGATAGAATGCATGCTGGGTTTCAGGGGAACCACTGGAACTTGGCATTCTTTCAGAGCAGAACAATGAGGGGCCCAATTTATTCTGAGAAATGTAAGATAAACAGCTGACAAAAATTCATAAACCCTAAAGCATTGCAAATCACAGGTTATGTGGGGGTGATCCAGTCATGAACAGCCTGGACCTTGTGTGGGTCCCAGCACCGGCTCCAGGGGTTTTGCCGCCCCAAGCAGCCAAAAAAAAAAATAAATTCAGCGGGAGGTCCTTCGCTCCGAGCAGGGGTGAAGGACCCTCCGCCGAATTGCCGCCGAATACTTGAAAGTGCCGCCCCGCTCCGGAGTGGCCACCCCACTTGATAAGCTGGTGGGTCCATATTGATTCCTTTGGGGGAATCAGGATATTCTGTGATAGCCCAGAAATTCTGTGGAAATCTGGTCAAACGCATACTTCTGAAGCTTAGTCTAGAGTCTGTACTACTGTAAATGCTCCAGGACCACTCAAACAAAAATATGTCTGGGGATTGGTCCTGCTTTGAGCAGGGGGTTGGACTAGATGACCTCCTGAGGTCCCTTCCAACCCTGATATTCTATAATTCTATGATTCTATGAAATGTGACTAGTGTGCTGCTCAGGGCTGTCTGAGAAGATCAGGATATTGTCTAGATAAAACACTACATATTGGTCTAGCACATTACAGAACACATTGCTGATAAAGTACTGGAAGGTAGCCAGGGTATTAGGCTGAACCGCATCACCAGATATTCAAAATGATCATAGCACATTTGGAAGGCAGTCTTCCATTTATCACCTTCCCTAACACATATGAGGTTATAGGCTCCCCGGAGACCCAATTTAGTAAATATAGGGGCAGCCCACATGCGATCCAGTAACTCAAGAACCAGGAGCAGAGGGTATTGGTTCCTCGTCGTTATTTGATTCACGATGTAACAGTCAACACAGAGTCGGAGACTGCTGTCTTCTTTTCTGTCTAAGAGGACTGGGGCACCAGCTGGTGATGTTGATTTGTCAATAAACCCTTGGGCCAGACTCTCCTGAAGGTATTCCCAGAGTGTGGTCAATTCAGGTTCAGCCGTGGTGTAAATCTGCCTGAACAGCAGTTTTGGCCCCAGGTGTAATTCTATGGGGCAGTTGTAGGCCTGATATGGGGGAAGGTTTTTCACGTTCCTCTTTTCAAACACATTTTTCATAATTCTAGTATTTTAGGGGAAGTTCCGATGTAGCTCAAGGGGGTGCGTCTGCCAGGGCCATCACCTTTGCCTTCACTCCCCTGGCAGGTCCAAATGCTGGGACTGAATTTGCCTGCCACTGACAGTGCTGTTAACAAAATGCAGAAGGGAAGATGATGTCTTGTTTTTGCCAGTGAATTAGGGGATTATGATGGGTCAGCCAGGGAATTCCAAGGATCAGGGGGAAGTGTGGAGAATTAATTGCATTGTGTTATGCAGGGGCGGCTCTAGGTATTTTGCCGCCCCAAGCATGGCAGGCAGGCTGCCTTCGGCGGCTTGCCTGAGGGAGGTCCCCAGTCCCGCGGATTCGGTGGTGCGCTTGCGGGAGGTCCGCCGAAGCCGCGGGACCAGCGGACCCTCCGCAGGCATGCCGCCAAAGGCAGCCTGTCTGCCGCCCTCGCAGCGACTGGCAGAGCGCCCCCCGTGGCTTGCCGCCCCAAGCACGCGCTTGGCATGCTGGTGCCTAGAGCCGCCCCTGGTGTTATGGTACCCCTAAATGTCAGTTTTCAGAAGGGCTGTTTCCTAAGTCACAGAGACTGAAGAAAGAGGCAACCCATCAGTAGTTTCTATGAGGTCTGCAACTAACTTGTATTGCAAAGCAATTTGTAGAAACCAGGCAGTTGTGGCATCTATGAAGTTGTCAGCAACTCCTGAATTGACAAGAGCCCATTGGACTGGAATCCATTGTTCCACCTTGGGAATGTGCAGCTGAACAGGTACCTGAAAGTGAGGGACATCCTGACATGGTGCACGATGTGTCCCAGTCAGACTGAGATGTGGGGGAACTTCTTTCCTTTAGTGCCCAGGCCCACCCCCTTAGCAGGCCTGGGCCACCTCATTTCCCAGACCCTTCAGGGCTTGCGTGAGACAGTTCAAAATAGAGTGGCCCGATTTTTCACAATAGAAGCATATATGGTGCCAACAATGACATATTCTGTCTTCGTGGGTGAGCCACCAATGGGCAATATCCACCTGCATCTGTTTGGTGCAAAGTGCAGACATCAAGGGAACAACATGCAGAGAGGGATGTTGCAGGGAGCCCCTTTTTTCTTCCCTTCTTTCACACAGCTGGTTATCTATATGAATGGTGAGATCCATGAAGGCATTTAAACTCATGGGCATCTCTACACAGGCAATCTCATCGTTTATTACTTCCCACAGACCCCACCAAAACTGATACAGTTGCACTGCCTCATTCTATTCAGTATCTGCCATGAAAGTGCACTGTGTAGGTAGCCGCTGTATCCTTCCCCTGCCAGAATTTCCTCAGAGCAGTCTTGACTGTTCAAGCTTGGTGCAGATCATCCAATATTACTGACATGGACTGGAGCAAGGGTAGGCAACCTATGGCACGGGTGCCGAAGGCGGCACGCGAGCTGATTTTCAACGGCACTCACACTGCCTGGGTCCTGGCCACTGGTCCGGGTGGCTCTGCATTTCATTTAATTTTAAATGAAGCTTCTTCAACATTTTGAAACCTTATTTACTTTACAATAGTTATTTACTAAACAATACTTTAGTTATATGTTATAGACTTATAGAAAGAGTCATTACATTAAAAACATTAAAATGTATTACTGGCACGCGAGACCTTAAATTAGAGTGAATAAATGAAGACTCGGCACACCACTTCTGAAAGGTTGCTGACCCCTGGACTGGAGGAAAGCATTTCTGTTAAAAAGAACCAGGCTATCATTCTCCAGCAGCGGGGAGGCCCAGTCTAGTGCTTCTCTCATTAGCAGGCTGATAGGCAAGCTCACATTGGACAAATCAGAGTTGTAGGTCTGAGGACATGTCAAAAACAAGTGACGACATTGGTTAATGAAGCTCCAGAACTGCTGGCAGGACCCATTAAATATTCTGGAAGGGGAACCTTAGGACCCTGTTCAGGGTGGGGCTCTTCAAGGAGTCCACAAGTGTGGCATTTTCTGCACACAGCTGGTCTACTTGTACCTGGAGTAGTTGGTTCACCGTGTCAGCTTTGTGACCTGATCCTGGAGGGCTTAGCCACCTGAAGGCACGTGGCTCACTCAGGTGAGTCCAGTGCTTCCAGAGGCAGTGACTGGGCTGCTGAATCCATTCATCTCACACTGGGCCCACTCCTGTGGGTTATAGTGTCTGTAAAAGCAGTCAGGGCTGCAGCATGGGCAGTCTTGCCTATGGGTTAGAGCGGAGTGTGGGCCAAGGGCCAGGAGCCAGTTACCAGGAATCAGGCCAGGTTGGAATGCCAGGAGATCAGAATTGTGAGAGAAACCAGAAAGCAGGGATCAAGAGTCAGTTACCAAGAGTCAGGTTGAGTCAGGACACCAGGAGGTCAGGTTAGGGTGACAGAACCAGAAGGCAGGAAACAGGAAGCAGTACCGAGAGACAAGCCGAGTCAGGATACCAGGAGATCAGGATCAGACGATGAAACCGGAAGGCAGGCACCAGGAGGCAGTTACTAAGAGTCAGGCTAAGTCAGAATTTCAGGAGGTCATTATCAGAGGGCTGGAGCAGCTAAACACCAGACCAGCAGCCCACAGACAACTTCCTGTTTCCTCCTCTGTCTTCAATAGGCCTATAAAAGCAACCAAGCAGTAAGCCAATGGCACAGGAGCTGTAGCACAAGTGCAGCAAACAAAGCTGTAAACAAGGGAGTTTGGGGATGGGGGTGCAGGGTTCTGGTTTTGTTTTGGTGTTGTTGGTTTTTTGTTTGTTTTTCCCCTTGACAGGAATTTAGGCAGTAAAGGTACAGAGGCTGCAGTAGTAATGACCAAAGCAATGGAAGAAGCACAGAATCATAGAATATCAGGGTTGGAAGGGACCTCAGGAGGTCATCTAGTCCAACCCCCTGCTCAAAGCAGGACCAACACCAACTAAATCATCCCAGCCAGGGCTTTGTCAAGCCTGACCTTAAAAACCTCTAAGGAAGGAGATTCCACCACCTCCCTAGGTAACCCATTCCAGTGCTTCACCACCCTCCTAGTGAAAAAGTTTTTCCTAATATCCAACCTAAATCTCCCCCACTGCAGCTTGAGACCATTACTTTTTGTTCTATCATCTGGTACCACTGAGAACAGTCTAGATCCATCCTCTTTGGAACCCCCTTTCAGGTAATTGAAAGCAGCTATCAAATCCCCCCTCGTTCTTCTCTTCTGCAGACTAAACAATCCCAGTTTCCTCAGCCTCTCCTCATAAATCATGTGCTCCAGCCTCCTAATAATTTTTGTTGCCCTCTACTGGACTCTTTCCAATTTTTCCACATCCTTCTTGTAGTGTGGGGCCCAAAACTGGACACAGTACCCCAAATGAGGCTTCACCAATGTCGAATAGAGGGGAATGATCACATCCCTCAATCTGCTGGCAATGCTCCTACTTATACAGCCCAAAATGCCATTAGCCTTCGTGGCAACAAGGGCACACTGTTGACTCATATCCAGCTTCTCATCCACTGTAACCCCTAGGTCCTTTTCTGCAGAACTGCTGCCTAGCCACTCAGTCCCTACTCTGTAGTAGTGCATGGGATTCTTCCATCCTATGTGCAGGACTCTGCACTTGTCCTTGTTGAACCTCATCAGGTTTCTTTTGGCCCAATCCTCTAATTTGTCTAGGTCCCTCTGTATCCTATCTCTACCCTCCAGAGTATCTATCACTCCTCCCAGTTTAGTATCATCTGCAAACTTGCTGAAGGTGCAATCCACGCCATCCTCCAGTTCATTAATGAAGATATTGAACAAAACCAGCCCCAGGACCGACCCTTGGGGCATTCCACTTGATACCGGCTGCCAACTAGACATGGAGCCATTGATCACTACCCGTTGAGCCTGACGATCTAGCCAGCTTTCTAGCCACCTTATAGTCCAATGAAGATGACCAGATGTGGAAGCTGCAGGATGTACATGATGCTAGAGCGGGTACCTGAAAAGAACTTAATTTGTATGAAGTGCCACCTGATAGAGCTGATGAAAGAGAAGATCTGAGGCTTGGAGATACAGATGGAAACTATGGTTAAGTTTTGAGGGGGGTTTGAGCAGATGATGGAGCAAAGGCAAGAGGAGGCTGAAGGAAAAAGTCAAGACTTGCAAATGCAAACTGGACTGAAGAACTCTGAGGGGAGACTGCTGGGTGAGGAAAGTGGCCAGAGGAAGCATGTGACTACGAGAGGAAAAGACCAGATAGTGAAGGAGAAATAGAGCTCAGGAACAGGTTTGCTGAGTTGGAAAATGAAGAAGGGTGTGGCAGGCAGTAACTGAAGGTGGGAGGGCAAGGAAGAATAGAAGTGTGGCTAGTCCTAGAAGAAGAGGGGAAGAGTCAATGGAGATACCCAGAGTTCAGAGCTTCAGGAGGATACAGGATAACTTGCAGAAGATTGCAAGGGAGAATAAAAGACAAAAGGACTTGCAGCCAGAAAGAACAGGCAGATGGCTGGAGAATCACACCATCACCAGGAAAAGGCAGGTTTACATGACTGGTGACTCCTACTAAGAACAGACAGGCCTGTCACCAGAGCTGATTTGGAGAACAGAAGGGTGACTATTTGTTGGGAGCTAAGATACGGGATGTGGACCTGAGGCTGACGAGGATCCTAATGTGAGCAGGAAAGAATCCACTGATTATCCTTCATGTGGGAACAAATGACACAGCTAGATTCTTGCTGGAACATATCCATGGAGACTATGCCAGGCTGAGGAAGACACTTAAGGAAATGGAGGCTTAGGTGATCTTCACTGGGATTTTGCCTGTCCCTAGAGGAGGAGAACGAATGTGAGACAAGATTATGATGATCAACAGATGGCTCAGGCAGTGGTGCTACAAGGAGGGCTTTGGGATGTTTGACCACTGGGAGGCATTCAAGGATAGAGGACTGTTCTCATGGGATGGACTCATCCTGAGTAGGGAGGGAAACAGACTTCATGGATGGAGGTTGGCACAATTCATTACAAGAGCTTTAAACTAGGAACTCAGGGGAGACTGTTGGGAGATGCTCATGTAATCTCCATGCCTGATTTTAAGATTGAGAGAGAGGAAAATCAAGTAAGAAAGGATATAGCAATGAAGAAAGGAACAGCAGTGGGTAGGAGCATGGGTATTAAGAGAAAGGATAGTGCTGATACCAGTCAGGTAGGTGATATTGGCAGTAATATGATTGTACCCAATTGGATGAGGAATGTGGGCGAAGCCAAGCTGCAATAGTTAAGATGTTTGTACACCAATGCAAAGAGTCTGGGTAACAAACTGGAGGAACAGGAAGTGAAACCAGATATTACAGGGATAAAAGAAACATGGTGGAATAGTAGTTATGACTGGAGTACTGGTATTGAAGGGTCCTTGCTGTTCAGGAAAGACAGAAATAAAGGCAAAGGTGTTGGAGTAGCATTTTATATTAATGATAAGGTAGACTCAGGGGCGGCTCTAGGCACCAGCAAACCAAGCTGTTGCCTGGGGCGGCCAAATCTAGGGGGCGGCAGGCTGGGCCGGTGGACCTGCCGCAGTCATGCCTGCGGGAGGTCCACCGGAGCCGCGGCCGACCGGACCTGCCGCAGGCATGACTGCGGAGGGGGCGCTCGTCCCGCGGCTCGGCTGGACCTCCCGCAGGCATGACTGCGGCAGCTCAAGCAGAGCCGCCGGACCCGCGAACCGTCCGCACCCGTGCCCGCGGGAGGTCCGCTGTTCCCGCGGCTCCGGTGGAGCTCCCGCAGTCATGCCTGCGGCAGGTCCGCTCGTCCCGGGGCTCCGGTGGACCTGCCGCGGGAGCTCAACCGGAGCCGCGGGAAGAGGGGACCCGCCGCGGGACCGAGGAAGGGCGGCGCAGCACACCGCGCTGCCTGGGGCAGCCTATTTTCTAGAGCCGCCCCTGGGTAGACTGTAAAGAAATTAGAAGTGATGGAATGGATAAGGCAGTCTGTTTGAGCCAAAATCACTTTGAGGAAGAAAGCTACTAGAGATCCCCTAATATAGTGCTTGAGGTGTGCTACAGACCACCCGGATCCAGTTTGGATATGGACATCTTTAATGTTTTTAATTAAACAAACACTACTGGGAATTGTCTGATTCTGGGAGACTTTAACTTCCCATGTGTAGATTGGAGGACAAGTGTTACTAATAACAATAGGGCCCAGATTTTCCTGGGTGTGATAGCTGACAGATTTCGTCACCAAATAATTGCTGAAACAACACCACTCCTGCACCCCAATCCCTTTCTCTGAGCCCCTCCTGCACCCCAATCCCCTGCTCTGAGCCCCCTAACCCTCTGTCCTGAGCCCCTGCTATGCCCCCGCACCTCTCCTGCACCCCAACCCCCTGCCCTGAGCCCCCTAACCACCTGCCCTGAGCCCCCTCCCACACTCTGCACCCCCTCCTGCACCCAGCCCCCTGCCCTGTGCCTCCTCCTGCACCTCATACTCCTCCTGCATCCCTGCCCTGATCCCCCTCCTGCACCCCAGCCCCCTGCCCCAGCCCTACATTCATGGCCCTGCATACAATTTCCACACCCAGATGTGGCCCTCAGGCCAAAAAGTTTGCCCACCCCTGGACTAGATGATCACAATGGTTCCTTCTGACCTTAAAGTTTATGAGCTGATTATCCCATTCCCTAGTAAGATTTGGAGATCTGTAGCAGATACCAACTAATACCACATCTTGTGCTTTATCAGTTAGGACACTGTTATATAAGCATTCAAGATCATGTTCTTTCAAGTTATCAGTGACTCAGAAATACACACTACCGTTTTTTACATAAAGTGCCACTCCCCTTTCCCTTTTGCCCACTCAGTCTTTCCTAAATAAGCTATAACCATTGATATTAACACTGAATCACAATAGGCATGATTCATCCCATTGAGCAAACAGCTGTCATTTTGGAAATATGTTTTCAAACATTTCTAAATATCAGAAGCCAAAATATTTCTATTACCAAATTAAACCCAAGTTTTGTACAGAATAAATGTCCCTACTGGCTTAGGGCAGGTGACCTAAATTTAATAAAGCTTAGGGAAGTGTGTCATACTGTATGCCCTGCTTGTGACTTTAAAATCTTACATTTATAGAGCATCTTTCATTCTGTTTTCATTAAGACATTTATTCATATTCAGTTTTATAAAAAAAAACCTTTTGTATAAAGCCTTAATTTTCACCCTGATTCTGACCTCACACTAGTTTTGCAAACATATAACTCAGCCAGCTTCAGTGGTTATTCCTGAATTACCCTTGTATTAGTGAAATAATCAGAATTAGAACCATTGTGTCTGCATTATTCACTCATGTCCATTATGCATGGGTAATTCTAAATGCTCAGAAACAACATGTATCTACCCTTCTTTATAAGCATTAAAAACAATGGGAAATACCTTTGCTGCCTTCTAGTGTCCTTAAGGACCTTTAGTCTTTCAATGTCCATCCAGAGCCACCAGTACCTTTCACCCAAAGTTCCTTTTATGAACTTCTTGAATCTTTCAAACTCATTTCTGTTGCCAATATCATAAGTTCTGTGACTGGTACACCAGGCAGCCCGACTGTCTGTGACATCACTTTCAGACCTTGAACTTGAACTCACTTCTTCAGTCTCCTGTTTTATGCAATGTCCTTTGGAGTCTAACTTGTTGGACGGAGAGATATTCTGAGAAGTAAGTGGCTCTGCAGCAGTAGCAGAAAGTTGATTATTTGATAACTCATGTATAAATACTTTGGACAGTTTACTGAAGTTCATATCAGTCTTGCTCTTAGCGGCCGGTTCTCCCGTCAGTTTTGAAACTGATTCATTCACTATATACTGAATATAAGCTGATGTAAACTCGTCTAATGTTTGAAAAGCTGCCATTTCCTGTCTACCATCGTATTCCAGATTTTCTTTCTCCTCAGCACCATTCTCCCATTTCTGGTCTAGGTATACTCTTAACATAGTGTGGGAAGGAGTGTCAGCAATGGATACAGAAGTGTCAACCTCTGTACTTTTGGATCTCCCTCTAACATTGTTAGTTTTTGCAGTTCCTGTCCTCTGGGGGATGGGGAGACTCCTTTGACTGTATTCCATATCCAGGGAATCCACTCCTGCATTAAATCAAAAGAGATAATTGAAAACGCTCTCAGATTCAAAACTGTTCTCCTGGTGAACAGAAACAAGTTTTCAAGTTACAAAAACTGGAACATATTTGCATTTTATTGTTGACAGCAATGGAAAGTGCCATACTGCCACAGTTGGGATCAGCAAATGTGCTTGAGCTGCAGCTACCTTGCAATAAACAGGAGGAGTCTTCTGCCATAACGTTCTCTGCAAGAGCCCCTTGAGTCTGTGAAACTCACTCCCCACTCTGGTCCACCAGATCCCTGCATTCTCAACCATCCAAGCCCAACACATTCCAAGGCAACCTACCTTGCCAGCTGGCACCCCACCAACTGGCATCCCAACCCACAGGCATCTCCACCCCCAGAGCACCTACTAAATGTCTGGTCATGCTGCTAGGCCCATCTTTTCTCCAATGCCTGTGACGAGATGGTGGTTTGAGGTGGGAGGCGTTTTTTATTTAGGAGCAAGAGGGAATGGTAAATGGTAGCTGTTTATCTACCTATGATGGAATGGAAAATGTATTACTTGTCATATTGGAAAATGGCATGAGTTTATTGATTTTAATTGTTGTCAGAGCATTGGACAGGCGCCTGTCAATGGAATAACATCTTTTTATACATGGAAAGAGTAAATATACAAGAATATGTCTGGGACCTTGGATCCTAGGACCCTATGATTATAAGAACTGCCATACTGGGTCAAACCAAAGGTCCATCCAGCCCAGTATCCTGTCCTCCAACAGTGGCCAATGTCACGTGGCCCAGAGGGAATGAACAGATTGGGTAATCATCAAGTGATCCATCTCTCATCGCCCATTCCCAGCTTCTGGCAAACAGAGGATAGGGACACTATCCCTGCCCATCCTGTGTAATAGCCATCGATGAACATATCCTCCATGAATGTATCTATTTCTTTTTTGAACCCTGTTACAGTCTTGACTTTCACAACATCCTCTGGTAGAGTTACACAGGTTGACTGTGCTTTGTGGAAAGAAATACTTCCTTTTCTTTGTTTTAAATCTGCTGCCTATTAATTTCATTTGGTGACCTCCAGTTCTTGTGTAATGAGAAGGAGTAAATAACATTTCCTTATTTACTTTCTCCACCACAGTCATGATTTTATAGACGTCTATCATATCCCCTCTTAGTCATCTCTTTTCCAAGTTGAAAAGTTCCAGTCTTATTAATCTCTCCTCGTACAGAAGCTGTTCCATACCCTTAATATTTTTGTTGCCCTTTTCTGAACCTTTTCCAATTCCAATATATCTTTTTTGAGATGAGGTGACCACATCTGCATGCAGTATTCAAGATGTGGGTGAACCATGGATTTATATAGAGGCAATATGATATTTTCTGTCTTATTATCTATTCCTTTCTTAATGATTCCCAACATTCTGTTTGCTTTTTTGACTGCCACTGCACATTGAGTGGATGTTTTCAGAGAACTATCCACAATGACTCCAAAATCTCTTTCTTAAGTGGGAACAGCTAAATTAGCTCCCATCATTTTATATGTACAGTTGGGATTATGTGTTCCAATGTGCATTAGTTCGCATTTATCAACATTGAATTTCATCTGCCATTTTGTTGTCCAGTCACCCAGTTTTGTGAGATTCCCTTCGTAGTCTGCTTTGAACTTCACTATCTTGAGTAGTTTTGTATCATCTGCAAATTTTGCTACCTCACTCTTTATCCCTTTTTCCAGATCATTTATGAATATGTTGAATAGAACTGGTCCCAGTACAGACCCCTGGGGGACACTACTATTTACCTCTCTCCATTCTGAAAACGGACCATTTATTTCTACCCTTTGTTTCCTATCTTTTAACCAGTTACTGATCCATAAGAGGACCTTCCCTCTTATCCCATGACAGCTATATTGCCTAAGAGCCTTTGGTGAGGGACCTTGTTAAAGGCTTTCTGAAAATCAAAGTACTCTATATCCACTGGATTCCCCCTGGTCCACCTGCTTGTTGACCCTCTCAAAGAATGACTGTAGATTGGTGAGGCATGATTTCCCTTTATAAAAAACATATTGACTCTTCCCCAATAAATTATATTCATCTATATGTGTGACAATTCTGTTCTTTACTATAGTTTCAACCAGTTTGCCCGGTACTGAAGTCAGGCTTATCGGCCTGTAATTGCCAGGATCACCTCTGGAGCCCTTTTTAAAAATTGCTGTCATATTAACTATCCTCCAGTCATCTGGTACAGAAGCTTATTTAAATGATAGGTTACAAACCAGTTAGTTAGTATTTAGTAGTTCTGCAATTTCACATTTGAGTTCCTACAGATCAAATCTTTAACCCAAAAAGGAATCAGTTCTGTTCACAATAGTTTCATTAATAATGTGTTTAGATAAATAACCAGCTCCCTTCTCTCTCTCCCTGTACCATTGAGGCAGCTCCATTTCTTTTTGCTCCACTCCCACTCATCCCCTTTAGCCATCCTCCCTTTGATTGGCAGTTCAGTGCAGATATTCTCATGTTATTAAACTGGCCTCCAGCCTCCCCCGTTGTTCTTAACTGCTGAGCAGGAAACCTGACACTTTTACTTGCCCAGATTCCTTCTGCGTATCCCAGGCTTCTGGGCAATAGGATTTTTCCAGTCCAGATGGTAGTTGGCACAAGTGACCATTTATCTATAAATATTGCTTACCTAGATTACTGCTGCTACTGCTGTATAAATCAGCTGTGTAAGACTGAGCAGAAAAACTACATGTGCCTTGAGAAGGAACGGAATCTAAATAGAAAGCAAGAAAAAACAAAGCCATAATTCTACCATTGCTATACAGCATCTTGGTTTCAATTTGTTTTTTAAATTTGAGGGTTAACCGAATCCCATCCATATTCCTGTAACCATTCAGCACAACAAGAGATATAAGTATCCATGTTTCAGTGCACAAGACATCCATTACTAATCACAGTTTAGGATGGGCAGATTATTCCATCATTTTCCATTATAGTATTTCTTGTAACTTCCTGTGAATTATGTAGTGGTGGACAATGTCACAGGCAGAATACTGAATGGAATGGATCACTGGTCAGATCTGGTATAGAAATTCCTATGTTCCATACTCACACTATTCCACATTTTAAAAATATTTTTAAATTTTAAAAATCCACCAATTTTCATAACACTGAATCTAATCTAATTTACCCTAATTCTTAATCTACATTGATGAAGGAATAATTCAAATATTATTTTATTACATAACAGATAAAAAATATCACAAGTGGCAAAAAACGTCAGGCTAACCCATTGTCCTGATCCACCAGTGGCATAAATTCCAGCTAGAGGTGTGTGTCAGGAATCCCAGCCTGCAGCAGAGCTAGTCTCTAGGCAGCCTCGTCAGTACAGTTGGTCTGCAGCAGGCTGTCTGATTACCCAAGCAACTGATTGTCCGCAGATGCCAGCAGATTGGCTCTTAAACCAGCAGCAGGTCACTGGCTTTTCAATGCTCATGCTCATTGCTGTGCCTGCTCCTGCTTTGAACCCATTCTTGTCTGCCACCCTGCTTGCAGTTCCTGCCCTCTGGTTTAACCCTCAGCTCCGGCTCCTGACTACGGTCTCCAGCTTGACCCTTGGCTCTGGTACCAAGTTTTTGCCTTCCAGTTTTACCCTTGGCTTTGGCGCCCAGTGACTGACTACAGCTCTGACTCTGGCCACTAGGCGAGACTGCCCTCATCCTGGTTGGCTGACACTGCTATCTGACCATGCCCTGCACCTCATATTCCAAGGATGTTCCCATGAGATAACTATGCTGCAACCAAACCTCACCTGTGCCAATTCTTTGACTCTGCCCCCAGTCCATTGAGGTTAAGGAAGGGAAGTACTGTGCATGCATAATGCCTTTTAGATTGAAGGAGCAGCAGATTTTGCATGACAGCGTAATAGCCAGACACAGATGAAAAACAGAGCTCCACACTAGAAGACAAAGCTCTCAGGCAGGAGAGCTAATAGATCCATAGGGTGAAAACTCACTGATTATTGGACAACTGAGGGGAGGATCAAGAAGAAAGACTGTCCACATGGCTACTAGCAACCCTCAGTAAGGAAAAAGTGAATGCGTTGGGATATGGGGGTGCATTGCTAAGGGACTCACTGAAGTGTTGTGGTTAAAAGTTCTTGCAGATTTAGATCATGCTAAAACACTTTGTGGCTCCCCCAACATTTGAAGCCACTATTCTCTGAGCAGAAAAACGTAACAGCAAAGTGGACCTCCCGCTGGTTTCCATTCCAGTCCCAGCCCAAGGCAATACAGATCCTGCAAGTGCTGTACAGTCTTGACCTGGCTGCTTGCAGCTCTGCATAAACTAATGATTAAGCCATGACTTACATATTAGTGCAACCCCCGTATATTCATGATTAATGAATGAGTCAGCATATTTTACAAAGGTAGGTTTCCAGAGCAAGAATGTCCTGAGGCATTATCATACTACCCCATCCAATGCTTTGGATCCACATGGCCCTGATGAGGCAATTCTCAAACACAACAGCTTCTGTGTTCTCACAGGACTGGGGAGAGACATAGTTCCTACACTTCCCCATGTGTTTGGGTTTTTCTGATCCATTTTGCTTCCCTCTGCTCTGCATAGCAGAGGAGAGGTTAGGGGCCACGTATAGTAAGTGGCATTTAACATTGAGGGAGTAGAGAGGAAATACATCTATTCTTTTCCCCCATCCAAGTTCCTAGGTATTGTACTGTAGGCCACAGAACAATAACAAGCAGATATAGCAGCATTACCCAAACTCTAGAATAGCTTTTATTTCAATCTTGTCGTATTTGTTATCTAAATAACATGGCTGCACCATTACTACTTACCTGGGCTGACCTTGTGGTTGTATGCAATAGTTCTCTGAGGGCCTGTAGACCAATACTGTGTGCCTTGAATTTGAGTGGAAACTAAAGGATGAGTAATTGTATCTGTAGTTGTTGTTTGCTGACTTTTTTTGGCTAGTGTAAACCAATCCTTTGTCTGAGTAACTGTAGCCTATGAAAAGCAACATTAAAGAAGTTCAGTGTAGCTTATACAATAATTCAATTTTTTCTATTTGTTGTAGAGCTTCTCAGAAAGAGATCTTATTGTCTGTGGTTATTCTGTGCTCTCTCACCACGTAGGTTTTGTTATCATGATGGTTCACAATGGATGTAGAAATGTTGAGGGAAACCTGCCAGGATTGAAGTATGGCCCCTGAACTAAGGGGAGGAGTTTGAGACCAGGGCCAGGAAGAGACGTGGGGAGAGGTCTCTCCAGAGAGGCCACAGTGGTGTGAATCTGGAAGCTGGGAAGGCAGCCAGGAGTGAAACACAGCTTTATGGAAGAAGGGCTGCTTGTGGGTATTCTATCCCAAGGGAGAATAAGTTGGAGCCCAGAATTCAGGGCTAGGCAGAAATCTGAAGGAAAAGACTCTCCAGAGAGGCCGGGGGCTGGAGTGGGAACATCAGAGCTCCCTCTGCACTTAGAGGAAACTGGAATTGTTGTGATAAATGGGCCTACAAATTTACCCTGATTGTGAACTTAACTGAAAAGTGAGTGAAAGTTTGTAAAATGTCATAATAACATATAACACCAAATGTTAATGGGCAAAGATGCAAGAGGAAGACAGACAGACTAAATTAGTACAAAGGGTCTTAGCCCATTGTGCTCAATCCAGCACAAAATTGCTGCCATTGCCTATACGTTGTGCTGATTTTACCTTGCCAAGTGAAACATAGAACTTTCTCATAATTAGTTCCTCTTCATCCTCCTCAGGAAAAGGAGGTGTCAGCTCTCTTTTCATAATCCAGGGATAATACGTTGTATCTATAATGAAGTTAATACCAGTTCTGCTCCATTCTACCTGCGAAAGCAGTTTAGCTAACCTACAGTTAAATATATTAGGAGACAAATGAGTAGTTCAGTTTAAGCATTCATCAAGACATTCGTTTCATTTATCTTTACAACTGACAGTAAGAAACGTTAGCATTCTCAAAATAAATTCTAAAGGGGAACTTCCTGTTCTACTTATCTTCTATTTTACCCCCTTGACCATAGTTACATATGTGAAGAATGACAGCCATTCTACGGCTCATAGAGACAGAGAAGAATTCCTCCTAAAGCTAGGCATGGTATACATTAGGCTTGGGCCTGGAGTTTATATCTGAATCCAGCTCCAAATCCAAACTTCACCAGAGATGCGAGGGGGAGGGGGAGGGGAGGAGTGTTCGGATCTGGTGTTCTGGGTCAAATTCGGTCTCTTTTCCCCTCCCATCTGTGCTCACTTTGGCCCTGATTCAGGAAGGTCCTTAAGCATGTGTTTAGTTTTAAATACTAACTTCAGTGGGAATTAATTACATGATTAGAGCTCATTTTATATAATTTTTTTTTGTTTAATGAAGAAAATGGTTTGATACAACAGAAAAGGCTTAGGCATGTCCATTTATTGCCTGAAGGGAAAATACAGCATTTCTCTAGGATTTGTTATCCTTTGTACAATTTTGTCTCCAATGTAAGCATAGTCTTCAGTATATTGAATATTGTTACAGTTACTGCAAACATTTTAAAATATTTTTATGCAGCACTCAGTGCCCAAAGAACTGGTCAATTTCTACAATAAAAAAGGGACTTGGTAAGCCAGGACACCAGGCAGCCACTCTTAGGGACTCACCAGCACAGCTGTGATCATCCTGCACACTCCAACCAACAGAACCCAGACATGAACTTTAGGGATCTGGAGGAAGGGCCTTCCCCAGTAGGTCCAAGGCCCTGGGACATCCTCTCAAAGGAGGTCAGGAAGAATACAAGTACATCAGGTCATGCTACAAGACTCACCATTTTGCCTTAGCATTCCTCAAAGAACCTGGGCAGAGGAAAATCTAGCAGACATAGCAGCTTTATCCTAATTCTAGAATAGCTTTTATTTCAATCTTATCATTTTATGGACAAGGAAAATTAGAGTCAAGAGGAAGTGGAGAAAAAGCATCAGCCTCATTTTAATTTATCCAAATCACTGAAATTATGTGGGTTACATGGGGCAAAAGATCTGAGAAAATGTAAGCGCTATGACAAGACAAACTAAATAGAGGAGATAGATTAACAAATTTAAAACTTGATATGACATTACAGTGGGCAATACCTGTATTCAAAGTAACAATCACTTTTTAGAAAGGCTGGGAGTCTTTCTTTCTTAATCCACTGAATTCCCTGTTCTCGCTCAAGACGCTGTTAAAACAAAAAAACCATCAAATATCTGTTAAAGTTTCACTTCATCAAGTTTTATTTGCCACACAGTTAATTGATAGGTTACCTTGCAGTAATTCCAGCAAAGTAAACAACTTTCCCCCTCAAACATAGTCTAACCAGACAAGTGAATTAATTTACCTTCTTATAACTCCTGAGGGTCTGATTCTGATCTTTCTTAAAACTGCATACATGGAAACTTAAGCCATTGGAATTTCCCTGTTCAAAACTAGTGCAAGTGACAGAGGAATGCAAATCAGAGTACCAACTGCAATATGAAACAGGTAACTTTGCTGACTATACTTATTTTAAAAATAACCACAGTTAGTGTTTTCATCAATATTTTGAGGGCTGAGGAAACTTTCAAATGGTCTTAACAAGAGCCCCAAAGCAGGAGAACTGTGGATATTTTTAAAAAACCCACAGTTTTCACCTACACCCATATGATGTATTGAGGACCGTGTTAGAATTGCAAGGTATCACTTTAAATGTGTGTGAGGGGTAGGGCTGTTTCCTGGTCCTGCTTTCAGGCTAGGGAGCTCTGTAGCAAAGCATGCAATCCACATCTGTCTGGAAAGAGCCATCTTAAAGCAAAGTGGGATGAATTGTGCCTCTCTGCCTTAGGGAGCAGCCTGTAGGTTCTTGGGTGTTACAGTTCTGAATTCTAAGAAATAAAGTAATGGTACATTGAAAGCTTCCAGCAAGTGTATTTATGTTTTTATCTAATTTTTCTGTGTGTATGCCATGAATATAATAAGCAGTTATATACTGGGTTAATTCTGACATCGGTGGAATTATTACTGATTTACACCAGCATACATGAGAGGAGAAGCAGTCTCATAGTATCTCTCTATTGGTTAATAAGAAATAAACCTAAAATCTGGCACCTTTGACAGCTTTATAAATCCTGAAGAGTTGAGCTTTTTCACTTCTCTCAGGTGTATTTCTCTGTTCCTAGATTGTATTTTAGTGACTTGATTGCTGGTGAAATTGATGGCTTGGAAGAATGAAATCCACAACTTGTCCACAGGTGTAGTATACACAGGGACAAAATGATGGATGTTTAGCAGTTTGCTACCTCAATTAATCAGTACTGGGCTAGGTCCTGAATTATCTTTCTGTGAGCTAATATTTCATAAGGGACAAGGGTTATTTCTGCTCCATAAATATCCCCAAGGGAGTTAAAATACATAAATTACTTTGAAAAGTAGGTGGTTTCTTTTAAATAAAAGAAAATATATCAAAACGATGAAGGCTTATGTTGGCTGTGGGTCATATCCTTTGTGGAGATGAAGAATAATTATTTTCATCCCTATAATGTATGCCTCTTTTTGGTAACTGATAAGGTTTTTGGAAATACAGAAGGTTGTCTCTTTATTTTGGTCAATCTCCCTGGATGTAAGAAAAATATTTGTAACATTTATGTACCAGTTGAATCAAATCCTGATGTTTTATTTGAGTTATTTATAGCATGTTTAATTCTCCTGTGAGTGGATGATATGCAAATTTATATTTATCATCTGAAGGAAAGCATTCTCAGAAAAAGAGTTCTAAATTTAATACAGTAGATTTTGTAACTAGGTCCAGCTTTAGGCATTGTGGGACCCAATCCAGCATAGTTTTGAAGCATGTGTTTAACTTTAGGCATGTGGATGGTCTCATAGACTGCTCAGGTCTTATTTAAGTGCTTTGCTGGAACCTATGTGAAATAAGATATGCAGAACCTCTACCAGTTTCCTTCTCTACTTGTTAATAGTTCTTCCCATTACTGCATATGCCTTTCCTTCATATATTTCACCCCCGATTGATTCTTGACTGACCTCAGATCAATGCATACATACCCCACATCTGTAATAAACCAAGACATGTACCGTTTTCCTGTTCATAAGTCTAAACAGGCTGAGAGGGAGACAAGGACTGAGAAAGAGAACACAAGATGTATTATCGCTGTTGGCAGGATACAACAGCTGTGGCTGATTTTTTCTACTTTGTGTAGCTGCTGTTCTGATTTTTGGCATGCTGGTATGCCCCAGCAGCTTCTGAATTCATGCCTGTTAGTCATAGGTACCATACAAAAGTAGAGGGGGCATACAAATCACCCATCCAGGATGCCAGAAGGAAGAACAGAGGTGCAACATGCCAAAAAAAAAAGTGTCAGGAATGCCCTGAAGAATATTTTTCTTTATAAAGGTCACAATATTTCCCTTATGTGAAAAATCCCATGGAGGGTCAATTATTCTTAGAAACAATGCAGCACTGTCCCCTTCTCCCAACCTATGAGAGAGGCATTAGTGGTGGTGAAGAAGAGGCAGGATATTCAGAGAAACCCAGCAAAAACCCTGCTGATCTTAGGAAGAAACATATCCCCTTTATGCAACACCACTGAAATCAATGTAGTTGCTTATTTCAAGGCTGAATTTGACCTAGAACAGTGGTTCATAACCATTTTTGGTACCTTATCTGGACCTTGGATGTTGAACCTGCTTATACTGTGGTCACTATTACTTAGTGACTCCGATACCGTCACTTCTTGAATTTACTCCTGTGGGTTACTTAAGACTAAGTCAAGAACAGCTTCACTTCTCGTGAGCTCTATAACTTGCTGCTCCATTGTGCCATTGGACTTGTGTATATGTGAGCAGTTGAAGGCCGTCAGTACTATACTTTAGTTAGATTTTGCTGCCTCTTTGACCTCTCTTAACATTGTGCATTCAATTTTGTTTTCTTATCTGTAGGCTGATATAGTGCTGCTGCTGCCCCATTTCTTCAGCCTAGTCTGTCTTTCCTGTTTAGTTTGCCACCAAATATTGTGGTACTACAGATATTTTTCTCATTCTATTGTGAGCCAGAATCTCTGCTTCACCGAGTTAATGCTCAGCAAAGCAGAGAGGCAGCCAGTTAGAGCTCTCTGATTCTCTACAGGGCCGCCCAGAGAATTCCGGGGGCCCGGGGTCTTCGGTGGCGGGGGGCCCCCGCTCAGGGGCGGCTCTAGACCCCAGCGCGCCGAAGACCTGGGGGGCGGCATTTGGCTCCGGTTGAGCTCCCGCAGGCATGCCTGCGGCAGGTCGACCGGAGCCCGGGACGAGTGACTGCGGCGGGTGCCGTGGTCCCGCGGCTCCACTGGACCTGCCGCAGTCATGCCTGCGGCAGGTCCAGCCGAGCCGCGGGACGAGCGCCCCCTCCGCAGTCTTGCCTGCGGCAGGTCCACTCGTCCCGGGCTCCGGTGGACCTGCCGCAGGCATGACTGCGGGAGCTCAACCGGAACCGCAGGGGCCCCAGAAAACACTCGTGGGGGCCCCTGCGGGACGCGGGGCCTGGGGCAAATTGCCCCTCTTGCCCCCCCCTCTGGGCGGCCCTGATTCTCTAACTGGCCTCCAGCCCTGGCATAAGATAGAGCAGCCTCATTCCTAATTTTTATAGGGCATTAGAACTAGGGCTGTCAAAATTAATTGCAATTAAAAAAATTGATCGCGATTAATCGTGCTGTTAAACAATAATAGAATACCATTTATTTAAATATTTTTGGATGTTTTCTACATTTTCAAATATATTGATTTCAATTACAACACAGAATACAAAGTGTACAGTGTTCACTTTATATTTATTTTTATTACAAATATTTGCAATATTTGCAATATTACAAATAAAAAACAAAAGAAATAGTATTTTTCAATTCACCTAATACAAGTACTGTAGTGCAATCTTTTTGTAATGAAAGTTGAACTTACAAATGTAGAATTATGTACAAAAAATAACTGCATTCAAAAAGAAAACAAGTCCTACAAGTCCACTCAGTCCTACTTCAGCCAATCATTCAGACAAATAAGTTTGGTTACAATTTGCAGGACATAATGCTGCCTATGTCTTGTTTACAATGTAATCCGAAAGTGAGAGCAGGCATTCGCATGGCTCTGTTGTAACTGGCATCACAAGATATTTACGTGCCAGATGCGCTAAAGATTCATAAGTCCTTTCATTCTTCAACCACCATTCCAGAAGACATGTGTCAATGCTCATGATGGGTTCTGCTCAATAATGATCCAAAGCAGAGCGAACCGATACATGTTCATTTTCATCATCTGAGTCAGATGCCACCAGCAGAAGGTTGATTTTCTTTTTTGGTGGTTCAGATTCTATAGTTTCCACATCCGAGTATTGCTCTTTTAAGACATCTGAAAGCATGCTCCACACCTCATCCCTCTCAGATTTTGGAAGGCACTTCAGATTCTTAAACCTTGGGTCGAGTGCTGTATCTATCCTTAGAAATCTCACATTGGTACGTTCTTTGCGTTTTGTCAAATGTGCTGTGAAAGTGTTCTTAAAATCAAACATGTGCTTGGTCATCATCTGAGACTGCTATAACATGAAATATATGGCAGAATTCAGGTAAAACAGAACAGGAGACATACAATTCTCCCCCAAGGAGTTCAGTCACAAATTTAATTAACACATTATTTTTTTAGAGCCTCATCAGCATGGAAGCACATCCTCTGGAATGCTGGCTGAAGCATGAAGAGGCATATGAATGTTTAGCACATCTGGCACGTAAATACCTTGCAACACTGGCTACAAAAGTGCCATGTGAATGTCTGTTCTCACTTTCAGGTGACATTGTAAATAAGAAGCAGTCAGTGATATCTCCTGTAAATGTAAACAAACTTGTTTGTCTTAGCAATTGGCTGAACAAGAAGTAGGACTGAGTGGACTTGTAGGCTCTAAAGTTTTACATTGTTTTGTTTTTGAGTGCAGTTATGTAACAAAAAAAAATCTACATTTGTAAGCAGGGCTGGCTCTACTGTTTTTGCCACCCCAAGCAGCGCGTCGAATTGCCGCCGCAGACGGCAGGGGCAGTCCGTGTGCCATTAGGGCGGCACACGCATTTCCATGGCGGTGGCAATTCGGTGGCAGCTTCTGTCTTCAGCCGGAAGACAGAAGCCGCCAAATTGCCATCGCGGGCAGCTGAACTTAGAAACTGCTGGGCCACCGCGGAAACACATTTGCTGCCCTAACTGCAGACGAACTGCCCCTGCTGTCCGCGTCAATTTGGCGCCCTGCTTGGAGCCGCAAAAACACACAGACTGCTGCCCCTTGCAGATTGCCGCCCCAAGCACCTGCTTGGAATGCTGGTGCCTGGAGCCAGCCCTGTTTGTAAATTACACTTTCATGGTAAAGAGATTGCACTACAGTACTTTTATGAGGTGAATTGAAAAATACTATTTCTTTTGTTTATTCATTTTTACAGTGCAAATATTTGTAATAAAAAATAAGTGAGCACTGTACACTTCGTATTCTGTATTGTAATAGAAATCAATATATTTGAAAATGTAGAAAAATATCCACAAATATTTAATAAATTTAAATTGGTATTCTATTGTTTAACGGTGTGATTACTCACGATTACATTTTTTAATCCCAGGTCATTTTTTTGAGTTAATCGCGTGAGTTAACTGCAATTAACCAACAGCCCTAATTAGAATAGCCTTGAATGAAAGAAACTAGAGTCATATAATTTACTCCAGTATAATATAAGCAACAATGGGAATAAACCAAGTTTCCCAGTATACTGAATGTTATTTTCTTTCTATATTGCTTTGGCAGTATAGCTGCATCTATACTAGGAATGCCTTGTCAGTAGAGTACTGTGGTATTCTTATCCTGGTAAAGTGCTCCCAATGTAGACATGGTCTAACTTTTGTCTTAATATTAGTGAGCATTCAGACCACCGAAACAAATTCTACTTTACAGGATGCACATGTGTAGTTCAATTCACTTGAATGGAAGACCTATGTGCATCTCAAGACATAATTTGGCCCATCATACTGTTTTCCTAACACACAAACTAACATTTTTCCCAAGATAACAAGCCAAACACAACAGTAACTGCTGTCAGTATCAATATAATTGGATTTAAATATAAAGTCACTGGACACAACATGCTTACCATAATACTGTAATTTGGGTCAACAGTGAAGTCTGGAAAAATGCTGCTCTTTTTGGAAAGCTGCCCATCATTCTTTGCCTTCCTTGTAACATCATAAATGGGACTGGGAGGTTTCTGATTATGTAGAATTTTTTTCAGCTGGCTTTCCAGACATTGTGGGGTATCATTAACTACTTCAAAAACGCCAAAATCAGGATTAAACTTAACTGGCTCTGCAAAGGTCTGCAAAAGAAATTGCAATAAGAGAAACCTTTCATATAAAAATTCCTGTTTCTGCAGTAGGGAAGCACCCTACAGAACGCAAGATAGTATCATTAGACATTTTCCTTCTTCATTCCACGGCTTTTGCTAGGGACTGCAATAGTAAATCTGCATGCTTGCTACTTTTCCGGCTCATTGTAAGATTTTCCAATAAATTATTACCACAGCTCTCAACTATATCTAATTACAAACTATGTCACTCATTTCAGACCCTAATTCACCTTCTTCCCATGCAAATATAGGCCCCAATACAGCAAATGCTTGCTCACACACGTAACTCCCATTGTCTTTATTAACAGTTCTGCAAGCAGCTCACTTACAGGATCAGGTCCCTACTTCCCTGTTTATACCATAAATTATTGAATCCCATATCCAGTGAAGCTTCTTGCTCTACCATTTTGGTGGATGGATCATTCTGAGTGTTTGGCATATATAGTAAAGACTTATGCCTCAGTATTTAGATATAGTAGGTCAACAGCCTACCAAAATCAAATCCAAGAAACTTACCATGTACTGCCAATTCAATCAGGTACTGTGTAGTATATAGGATGGGCCAAATCCCACCTTCAGCTATGGATATGCAACTTTTGTCAACTCCAAGGGCTGTCTGAGCAATACCCAAAAGGAGAGTATGGTCATCATTAGTTTGTTGAGTGTTGTAGATACCAGATTTTCCACTGCCATTTTTCCTATAAACCCCAACTAATGCTACCTTTCAATTTTTACATTCAGCAGAAATGTTGGGGAAAATTATAGATAGATCTGATCAAAAATCTTGGATGATGCCCCAAAAAATTGTGAATTTGAGGTTCTGTAAAAGCAGAACATATAAATAACCCACAATCAAACTGTAGGACAACCAACATTTTACATTAAGAAGAATTTCATAAAAATTAGAAAGTGAAATCCTGGTCATATCCCACTCATTGGCAAAACTCCCTTTGGCTTCATACAGTAGGGTCAGGATTTCACACAGAGTTTGTAAAATTGGTGTTTTACCTATATTGGAGAATAAGATTATTTTCTTTCACTTGGCATATTTTTCATTTAATTTAGCTTCTTGGTTTTTTATGAGAATGCATACCATAGGCCAGATTCTGTTCTCTGATGCACCGGTTTAAATCCAAAGTAACCACGTTGAACTCCTTCCAATTTGTCAATATCTTTCTAGTAATGAGGTGCCCAGATCTGAACACAATATCTTAGGCTACAGCAGAACCATAGAAATGGTCTGTTACGTTCCCTTCACATCATGTAATTCCTCTACCTATAGGCCCTGATTCAGCAAAGCATTTAAACACATGCCTAACTTCAAGCATGTGAGTAGTCTCCATGATGTCAGTAGGACCATTCACATGCTTAAAGTTAAGCATATGCTTAAATGCTTTATTGGATCAGGACCAAACTGTCCACAACTGCAGTGGTATGTTTCACAGCTATATCACTCTACAAAAGGCACATCTAATGTTCTGTTCACCCGTGAATCACTTTTGACATTGTTATTTTCCAGGTTTCTTTGTGGCTTCGATTCTTTTTCTCCAGATTTATTAGCCTGCATTTTAAAGTGATTCTGTTGTTGTTTTGTATTGTCTCTGTTTGTTTGTGTCCAGAACTCCCCCCAACTTAATATCTGCAAATTTCTTATATATTTAACCTTAATTTGGGCATTTTCTGATTTTTGAGTGATTGTGCAACCTTAATACTGACTGAACATAGTTTTTATTATTTCATTTCCTATTATTTTTAAAAAGAGGGGGAGGGGAAGGAAAAAACCTCAAATTTCCCAAGCTTTGATGTGTTCTCTCTTGCAGAAAAATGCAAACAAGGCATAGAAATTCCATAATCTGGAACTATTTGAATAGACATCACCAGATTATTTTAGTTCTATGGTATTTAAATTGAAAACTAACCAAGGACAACATTAATTTATCACTCATATCTACTTTTACTCAATCTCTAGTATTTGATTCATAGGCTGGATTTTTCATTGTGCATTCTAATTAACTGAACAGAAAACATCTGGCAATGTTAATGTAGTGAAACAGATGCCAATGACAACTTTTTAAATATAAATTGTGTTGTCATTTTGGATGTTTGACAACAAATCATTTATAAGACATATACACTAATGGAATGAAAAAAGTAAGACTTCAAATAATGTGTATGAGACCAAATCAGCATCAAAGATGTAGTTTTCTTTCACCAGGCTTAGTATGTGCACACATACACACAAGCTAAAACTCTACCAGATAGAGAATATCATCAGCGCCTCAAATAGAAACACCCTTAAAACAGTTAAAACCTTTTTGGGGAAGGAAGCATTTACGTCACTGCTTAAGAAAAAAAAATAAACATTTCTTGTTATTATGATGATGATAATTTTATATCTGTGATAAAATATGCAGTAAATCCAGGACCCTCAAAAATGTTATGATAAAATTTGAAAGGCAAAAATCAACTTAGTTTGGCCTGCTGGCAAAACATCCCCTCCTGCTTTTGAAAGTCATAAGTGCCAGCCGTATCCTAAACATCCAGTATGTTGGACATCAACTCAGTTTCACAAAAGTCACTAAGCCAAAAAAAACAAAAACAAAAAAAGCTGTTTTCATATCGCTGTTTAGGAGAAATTTTAATAAACAAACAATCATACACAAACAGTTGAAAGCAAATAAACCTCTCAGATGTCAAATGCAAACACAATATATGAATATGTTCTTGGCTGAAGAACAAACTGAATGCACAGTTCTGAGTTGTAAAGCCTTATAATTAATTGTACTGATGGCAACTGTCCTTTATTCATCCCAAAACATCAACCATCACCGTACACCCAGAACATCAGATGTATCCATCTCTATGGCCTCAGCTTTTACAGCTGTCAAAAATATTTAACTTCAGCTGAGGTTCCTAATGTGTAACTATGCTCACCAAACCCCACCCACAGTCTCATAGCCTAAACCCAAGAGAAAATGAATGACAACAGCTCAGCATCTCTTAGGATCAGAACCTGAACAGGGAAAAAATGAACAGAGTAAGTCCTAATAAATCATACAATATATTTTTGACTTTGCCAAAACTCCATTAAGATGTATACTCTACATAAATGTCAATGAAAGTCCAAACCATTACAAGTGATTAAGCAGCTTTAGGAATCCAGGGTGAAATCCTAGGTGAAGATAAGTCAATGGCAAAACTCCCACTAACTTCAGTGGGGCCAGGATTTCACTCCCAGTGCTGAATAAGGAGCAAATCACAGGCAATTAGTAAAGATCTAATTAATGAAGAAGAAATGAACTTTTTGTCAATCAGTGTCAGTAAGGAGAGAAATAAGGACAACTTCTGATGAACTAGATCAGTGGTTCTCAAACTTTAGCAACCCGAGGACCCCCATTTTGATTTAAGAAATTTCCCAGACCCCCCAAGCCTCCCCACTCAGCCCCAGCCTCCGCCCCCACTCCACCCCTTCCTCCAAGGCCCCACCCCACCTCTTCCTGCCCCTACCCCACCCCTCTCCTTCCTCTTCCCCAGCTCTTTCTGCCCCCTGCCCCATGCGTGTCCTGTCCCCACTCCTCCTCCTCCTTCCCAGCGCCTCATACATGCCAGGGAACAGCTGTTCCCCGGCATGCAGGAGGCGCTGGGAGGTAGGGGGAGGAGTTGATCAGTGGGGCCCAAGGACCCCCCTGGAGTACCCTCATGGACCCCCCCAGGGATCCGTGGAACCCAGTTTGAGAAACAGTGGTCTAGATTACTTCTCGAAGGCTTTCATTTAGATTTAGTCCTAGATTAGGCCAGTTTCTGGCAACATAACCTAGGGTGCAAGGACTCAGTGGTGAAAAAGCCACTTGGAGACAGGTTGTAGTGGTACCCAGGGCTGGCTCCAGGCACCAGCTGACCAAGAATATGCTTGGGGCGGCACTTTGGGGCAGGGTGGCACTCGGGTTTTTGGGGGTTTTTTTGGTTCGGCTGGGCGGCGCTGGAGGGTTTTTGTTTGTTTGTTTGTTTTTGTTTTGGCGGCGCGGTGGGGACTTGGGCAGCGCAGCACTCAGGGGAGGCGGGGACTTGGGTGGCACGGCGCTCGGGGGGGCGGTGACTTGGGCGGCATGGCGCTCGGGGTGTGGGGCTTGGGCGGCACGGCGCACAGAGGGGTGGGGGGTTGGGTGGCACGGCGCTCGGGGGGGGTGTTACGGCAGGGCGGCGCTCTTTTTTTTTGCTTGGAGCGGCAAAAAAGTTAGAGCCAGCCCTGGTGGTACCAAGGAACATGCAAATTTCCTCTGTGCAACCTGGAAATTATGGGGATCTACTGACCATGATATGGTGCTTCCAAAGAGGTTTAGAGTCTTAGAAATGGGGAATACTCTAACTTTTGTCAGTCATCTGACTTGCTCTCTCCCACCCATCCACACTCTGATTTTGCTCCAGTAACACCAGTTTTAAACCACTGTACTCCTGATTTAAACTGGCATAAGTAAGAGGGCAATCAGACCCATAGCGTTTATTTTCTGAAAGTGCAATTAGCCTAAACATTATTTTATTTTTTTTGTTTAATTTATTTTCAGGATGATTTCAATGGGCCAAATCTTAGAGTCCTTCTTTACTCAGGCAAAACTCCCATGGAAGTTTTGCCTGCATAAAGATTCCAGATCCCTACCTAGACTGTGTGTCTAGGTATTTCTTCTGCAGCCATCACCATCGTACCTGGGTGCCAATAAAACCATGTAACAAAGTAATAATCAATCTGCAGGACTATATTCGTCTTCCTCTCCACATTACACCATTAATACGTCTCTGTGTGTGTTTGTGTGCACCGAAGAGAGAGGAAAATATATCTATTTTTAATACGATAGAAGTGTTGAAATATTTTTATCTCCAGAGGAGTAACACTGTCCATTCTTTAGGGCTTTTATAGTGGAAAGGCTTTTGAAAAGAAGCAGGACTTAAAATCTGAAGTTGGTAAAATCCATGATCATCCTGATTTCTGATGTAAGGGAATTCCACAGCCAAGGGCATACCACCAAGAATGCCCACTCCCTGTGAGTTTCAAGCTGGGTACTGTCAGCAACAGTGTCTCTGATTAATGCAGATATTGTGGTAAGTCACAAAGAAAAGGACAGTCCCTTAGATAACCAGAACCCAGCCCACTGAATGCTTTGAAAAGGACTTTAAAAGGGATCTGGAATGCAATGGGAAGCCAGTGTGGCTTGCAGCATGCAGGAGAAATGTGTTTCCGTTCAGTGGTGTTACTGAGTAGATGAGCCTGTATACACTGAAGCAGATGTATCTGTCTTGTGTCCTTAACTATCATGCTCTGGTAAACTATATTCCTGGAGGTGACGAATGTATAGTTCACAGTGCCCAGGTCCATATCCAACAAAGAAGGTGTAGCTACCTGGCCAACTGGAGATGGAAATATGCTTATTACAATATTTCTGTTTTAAGTATTTTATATAGACCGTTGTTCTTAAATTAATCACTGAGATAGATGTAAACTGTTTTTATATCATGTAATCACTTTCTAACTTTCTCAAATCATTGCACCTCAGACCAAAAGAAAAGTGTCCTTTTGGTTATTCTGTATAATTTTATCTTTCAAAAAGTTTGTTCTGACAACTTCATTAAAGTATACATCATTTGGTGTCAGAATGTACTGAATAGTAGTATGATAACCTAATTGTTTAAAGAATGTACTGTAAACTACAACAGAGTATTGCTCTGTGCTATACAGAGTCACTAGTGCTATATTTTTACCATACACTGATGGTATATTCTAAATCAAAAGAGAGAGTCTCTCAACATAAACATTTGCTGCCTCTGATTTGTTGCATCAAGTCACATGATATTTCTTCAGTTTAACTAGTTGCCTAAATACTAACAGACCTGGGTAATTATGTTTCTAGGCAACAGCTATATCAGCATAACAAAGTCAAAAAGACAGAATTTTCAGTGGAGTGCTTTGGTCAAGAATGTTGCACTATCTCAGAGTCAATCTTCTGGAAGAGGAGGGAAGTTGGGAATATAAAATATTCAGGCTACAGTATTCCAGATAATAAAGGGACTTAATCCTGAAGAGAGAACCCCCTCAACAGAAATCAAAGAGAAAATAAAGGTGATGAGACCACTATTAATAAAAAGGTCTAATAAATATTAGTTTCCATTAAAATACTTTGGATAAATGTGTAAGAGAGACTCTGTGGCATTGTTCCCCCAGAAACCCTCAGGGGTTACCTGTGTAAAACAATACTTGCTTAGTCAGCATTGCCAATGTGAGTTGTCTTCTGTAGATTTCAGGGACCGCTGCAAGTGCTCAGACCATGGAAGCATAGCTCAGGGTCTGTGCTGCCACAGAGGCAAGATGGTGGACTAAGCACTGTGGAAACACAGGGACTTCTGACAGCCCCGCCCTGAACTAGGTGTCTTGAGATTTGTGCAGGGTAGGTCCAAGGACATCCAGGGGTTTAGGGAAGCAGACTCCATCCCCACCATTCTTTGTGATGGAATGATCTGGAGGAAAGTCAAATGGAAACTCAGTTTCCAAACAAACATGGGGTGGAGGAGGTATTTTTGTGATGAGGAAAATCTGACCCATTTAAGATTAAAAATTGCTTCATCACAGAACAGTCCAGCTTTCTCAATAGATGGCCTTGGCTTAAAGAACATCAGGTTTAGGTTTGGATTCAGACATACTAAAGCAGCTGGAAAGAGAACTCCCATGTTCTTCTTACAGTGCCTTCATTGTTTAGTTGAGAGAGTTTCCCAGGAAACTTGCAGTGAGAGGTACTATATAGTATATAGGGAGAGAGCTCCTGTGAGAAGACAGTATCATCACTATGGGCCATACCCACACTCTGGTATATTCCTTTACATGGTGACAAATTTTATTTAAAAATCAAAAACTGGTTTTTAGAATCCAATTCTACCATCTTCACCCAGGCAAAATTCCCACTGAAATCAGGGAAATTTACTTTCAGACAGAATCAATAATGGTGTATGTAGGGGGGAAGTGCACCTCTAAATTAAATCAGTGGAGATGCACCACTGCTGAATTTGGTCCTTGGTCTCAATGACCAAGAGACAAACTAGGACTAATATTTGCAAACCTGAATGCCTTAAATTAGGCACCTAAATAAAACTGGCCTGATTTTCAAAGGTATTTTAACATAAGCACTAAATATGTCTTCTTCACTTCTAATCTATAATATTTTGATAAGCTGCAAGTTACATATATAGATTGACCTGAAACAAGAGAAATTATATCCCAAGAAGTCCAGATACTATGTTGTATTTTATAGATATTGGCAAAGCTTTACTGATGATAACATCTTAAGACATTAGATGCTATCATTAAAATATAGAAGCCCTTCAAAAGAATTGGAAAACCAACAGAACACTTTAGTTTAAAAAACACAATATGTATTTCCAAGCCAGTTTGCTTTAGTACTAATCACAATAAAGTTTTTTCTTGGGTTTAGGAAGAAATTAATATAACATACTTACTGGAAGATTCAAGAATTCATTAAAGTAGTTCACAAGCATATCATCTGTCGCTAAATAATCTTCCTATGGGAACATGAAAACACAAGACAATGTTTAAAGTAATCTATGTTGATCTCAAAAAAAAAAAAAAAAAACAGGAGTACTTGTGGCACCTTAAAGACTAACAAATTTATTGTAGCATGAGCTTTCGTGAGCTAAAGCTCACTTCTTCGGATGCATAGAATGGAACACACAGACAGGAGATATTTATACATACAGAGAACATGAAAAGGTGGAAGTATGCATACCAACAGGCAGAGTCTAATCAATTGAGATGAGCTATCGTTAGCAGGAGGAAATCTGTATTTGTATATATGATAGTCTTTTATACTATGGTTTGCCTTAAAGCAGATCAGAATTTTTGCACAAAAGTAGACTTTTCACTGTGTCATTGTATTAAGAACATAAGAACATAACATAACATTCATTGTACATTCATAACATTCATTGTACATGTAAGCAGAGTCAGACTGAGCTCTACCCTGACATCTGGTGGTGAGTTGTGAAAAAGGACTTCAGAGGCTGATCTTGTTTGCCTGGGCACACCTACCCCGCCTAGCATGAAGGGACTGCTTGCCCAAATGATCACTTTGGCTGCTGTGGGATCCACAGTCTCTTTGTTACTGTGGCAGGAATAATAAAGTGTTGTTATCCTGGTTATGTGAATCAAGGACAGTAGAATTGTACTTGGCATTTTATGACGGAGGGACTTGCCCTCAACTATTTAGCACTTGCTAGGCAAGGGACATGGGTTCCAAAGCCCAGTGAACTGAGAGAGGCTGGGGACAGGTATGTGTGCTTGGTAGCGTGGGCCCCAAACACCACTTTGACCCCTCCTCTCTCTGCTGTGTAATAACAGAGCTAATTTTGATTCTATTAGAATACTTGTTATGTGCTGATTTTAGGGTGAGTGGTTCTGAGTGTGCCAGCACTGCCCCCCCCCAACCCAACAGCTGAAATCACTGAGAGCTGTGCTAAGTGGGGGGGGGGGGGCTGAAGACATGTTGTTGAGTGGCTAGCAGGGTGGCTAGCAGAGAGGAGGGGAAAGGCACTAGTAGGATGGCTAGCAGAGAGGAGGGGAAAGGCACAGCTAGTGGAGAGGAGCGGCTAGCTGGACAGCTGGCGGTGAAGACTGCAGCAGAACCCCATGGCGAGGCGTGGCAATTGGCCGTCGACCTGAGCAGTGGAGCATGTAAGATGCCCCCATATCTCCCCCCATTTCCACCCAGACTGGGAGGTAAACTCTTCAGATGAACTTCTGAACTCTGGGGGCTGCACTGACCAAGGACAGAAACTGTGGGTGGGGTGACTGTTGGGTTTCTGAACTTAAGACGCTGAGGGGAAAAAGACACTGCCAAACTTACTTGTTAGTGGGTCTTTTGCTCATGGTTTGTGTTATGAATCCTGTTTGTGGTGTTTCCCCAACATAATGCTGCATTGTTTCACTCCTTTATTAAAAGGCTTTTGCTACACTCAGACTCTGTGCTTGCGAGAGGGGAAGTATTGCCTATTAGAGGTGCCCGGGGGGGTGGTATGTAATTGTCCCAGGTCACTAGGTGGGGGCTCGAGTCAGTTTTCCATTGTGTTATTGAAACGGAACCCCTAAATACTGAACCCAGCCCTTGTTGCTGCCAACTCTGATGGGCAAAAAGGTTACATACACCAGTGATGTGCTCAATACCATACAAAACCTACAAAGACAGTTCATGTGTCAAAGAACTTATAGATAAAACTCTTGTAAACCTAAAATCTAGTAAAAGTGGGAAATTTGCAAATTTACTTCTGAAAAAAATTGATATGCAAGTAGCCTACATATTCCTGACTTGTTCCACACCCTTCCACCCATCTGCACCCGGGAAAGAGGAATGTAGCTGCTTCCATCCCCAAACTGATACTCACAATGGGATAGCCACCAAAGGTGAATGAGAGGGTGCTAACCAGATCAGAATTTGACCCACCATATCAAGCAGTAGTATGCCATAGTTGGGGCTGGCCCAAACTGGGAATTTCCCCACTGTCTTAACTGCTAAAATCAATGGCAAAACTCCTACTCATGTCAATGGGAGAAGGAACAAGCCAGCATAGAATATATTCTCTGTTGGCTTTTTTAAAATATGTCAGCTTTATGAAAGAGAATTCTGTCTAGTTTTTAATAATGTCAATTATTAATGGGCCAAATACCTTGAGACAACCTGCAACAATAAGAAATAAGCCCCCTCCAACCACACACCCCTACTTGTCAACTATACAGCACACTGGAACTCATACGGGGCATATCCTCGAACAACTACAACCAATAGTCAATGGGCACCCCCCTCTTGAAAGAAATTGTTCCTGAACCCCCTTTTCTGGCCTTCAAGCAACCCCCCAACCTCTCCAGGCTCATCATCAGAAGCAAGCTCCCCACAGACCAGGACACCAACTCAAAGCGGCACCAGACCCTACCAGAACAACAGATGGAAAACCTGCAGACATAACTCCACTGCTACAATGATCAACATGCCTCCAACACACCTCTCAAGATCCCTGGGTCCTACACATACGTATCACAACATGTGTTGTACCTCATCCAGTACACTAAATGCCCCAATAGCAACTAGGTGGATGAAACCAGATACTCACTGTGCTCACGAATGAACTCACGCAGGAAAATGAAAAAGAACATATCACCTGTGGGTGAACACTTTTCACAGAGCAATGACTCTATAGCTGATCTATTAGGCCTCATCCTCAAAGGAAACCTGCACAACACTTTCAAAAGACAAGCCTGGGAGCTTAAATTCATAACTTTGCTAGACCAAAATCATGATCTTAATGAAGACACTAGATTTATGGTTTATTACAATAATCTGTAACTCACTTTTTGTCCTAGGACTGCAGGGGTGTTAATGGGCCGCTTCACCTTGAATGGTCCCTAAGAATATGTGCTATTTATGTTCAACTAATCTTGTATTCAGCTGTGACACTCTGAGTACCTTTCCCAGACCTGAAGAAGAGCTCTGTGTAGCTCAAAAGTTTGTCTCTCTCACCAAAAGAAGTCAGTCCAATAGAAGATATTATCTCACGCACCTTGTCTCTCTAATATCCTGGGGTTGACACAGCTTCAACAACACTGCATACAATTTTTCGAACACTTTATTATTTCTGAGCATAAAAAACTGTCTTAGTCTAACTCTATCTATTGGGGCTGTTAAAGTTCTTAAGACGTCAAATCCTGACGCTTCCTCCATAGTGATTAAGTGCAACTACGCACACGGGGGACAATATTTGATAGGGCATATATGGCATGAACATTCCTAGAACTACTGTGTCAAGCTCAGCTCCACAGTGGCTTGCTGTGTACCAGCACTCAGGACCTGGGAGAGGCATGGAAGGGGAAGGGCAAAGATATCTGAACTAAGCATTAAACAGGAGAATTTGGATCAAAGGGTCTGATTCAAAGCACATAGAAGTCAGTGGAAAGACTCCCACTGACTTCAATAAGCTTTGAACCAGGTTCTTAGGCCCCAGTTTGGCAAAGCACTTAAGCATGTGCTTAACTTGAAGACAATGAAAAGCACATGCTTTAAATAAACATATGCTTAAGATCTCTCCTGAATCAAGGCATAAGGGCCTGATCTAGTGCCCAATGAAATTAGTGAAAGACTCCCATTTACTTCAATGGACATTGGATTGAGCCCTAAGTGCATAAGAACTTTCTTATTTATGTGAAAAGTTTTGTTAGAAACAGGTTGTGCATGTATAAAAAGTATATATATTTCACATTTGCTGTGCACAAGTAATACATCTTTAGATTTGAAATGGGTAAAGACTACTTTGATGATGATTAGATACAATAATATGTAGTGTAAATACTTCTTTCATCTAAGTGAATTATTTGAAACAAAGTATTTATTACTCACTGAATTAGAAGTCCTATGAAAATATACAGGTACACATGTTTTTTATTTGCCAGGAATATGTTCTTTAAAGTCTTATATAGCAGCAAGAAATATAAACAAACTGGGTCATTAATCCATAAAACTTTTACTACACTGTTAACGCAAGCTTTGCTACTTATTGCACCTATCTGCAAGTTTTTGAAAAACAATAAAATTTTCCTATGGGACTTTTATTTCAGCAACCAGTCTTATTCTCATTTCAAAATAATATTTATATACTTACTATTTGCCCATTAGAGTCCATATAATTTTATATACAAAAAAATTTTTAGATGTTGGTGGCAATAGGCATTTTCTTTTAATTCTTTCCCTGATGCGTTCTATGGTGTACAATCCAGTTATAATTATTAAAAGCATTCTCATGATTCCAATAGGCAGTCTGGATGAACTACAAATGGCTTGAATTTCCAGTGCTTATGCAGGCAAAACTTATTGAAGTAACTGGGAATTTTGCCTGCATACAGTATACAGGTATCAAGGGTCCTATTATTGTCAGTCTTAAAGCAGTGAAGGGATGATCATTATGTCAGTAGTATCCTGTAAAAATGCTGTTTACATTTTCTAGGGAAACATATCCCATGACACTGTATCTATTCTATATACTAGCTTTTTCCATATCACCGCCATGAGTGTACTAGCACAGATACAGAGTGATGTTATAAGATACCCAAGAAGGATCTGAACACAGATAGACTTGGTAAGACAATAGAACAGTACATTAAATGCAGCTTCTACTGAAATGAAAAGTGCACATAGATAAAAATCCAGTGCTCACTTTAAATGTCAAAGCCTTAAAGTGATTATAGAAACCCTGATCCTGCGCTGAATTCTGTATAGTGGATCCATGCACCTACTTGAGTTCCACTGAAGTCAAGGGGTCTGCCCACATGGAGTAGATTATAGAATCAGAGCCTAACCCAATGTAAACTTTTGGTTCAGCTAGGTTATTAATATGTTATGATACATATTTTTGTTTATTCCTAAATGAAATTAACCTGGATTTCAATATATATTATTTATATTGGAGTAGGAGTAGAACCTAGGGAGTCTCCATCAAAGATAGAACTAAATATCTTTTAAAAACATGCATACTGCTTAGGCATTCAAACAAGGAAAGGGGTGTCATTTGGTATGAAGCAATAAGCAGAGAACAGATGAATCTCTCAAAATGGTAAGAAAATGCATCTGTAGAACATATCAATTGGACCTTCCAACTAACTATTTTCTTCCTTCCTTCCTCTACCATTGTGCTTTTCTTTATCTTTGCAATCTTATTCCCTTTAAATTTCTGTTTCACTTTTTCTAACACTGCAGCATTTTTTTCTTAATCAAATGAAACAATGAGAACCATTTTTTTAAAGAAACATTGTCAGAAGTAGCAGTATTCCTGCTCGGAAAAACATGTCAATGCTCAACTACTACAATGGAAGAAATAAGAAACCATATAGTAGTAGACCTGCTATTTTCTCTGTAGTCCCAAAACAGAAAAATAATTATTGGTCCTTTTAAAGTTTACTTACAAATGCATCTTCTGTTATATCTGGAGGCTCTGAAACACAGATATAAAATACTACTTGTTATTCATCCAACACATTTCCATTTATGTTTGTTGAGATCAATTTGACTGCACACATAATTTAGCGATTACTCTGAAAAATTAAGTAAGTGATGGGACTCTACTAATTTCCTGGGTTTTCTGAAATAAAATAACCTGATCTGAGGAAATAAAACAAACTCTAAGGAAATGCTGTATTGCCAACCCCAAGCATTTAAAAATCATGAATTAGATCTCAAAAAACTCATGGGATTATCTTAAATATCATGAGATTTTTTTGAAAAATCATATATTGGGGTATTTGTCTTCTGGGGTGTTTTTTTTTTTGAGCCTTTAGGCCACATTTTCCAGCTTTACTCTGAAATCATGAAGGCTAAAAACTTGCTTTTTTTATAAAGAAAGCTGAGATTCCCATGTAATTCCATGACTCAAGAAGCTGGGGCTAAACACACTAGATATTGTGAAACTCATGATAAAATCATGAGAACAGGCAACACAGGAACTGTTCCCAGGTGAAACAGTTATGCTCCAAGTCTCACCCACTTGAGAAACAGCTTCCCTTCTTTGGGATGCATATGAGGGAAGTGGAGGAGTACTTGTGGCACCTTAGAGACCAACAAATTTATTTTAGCATCAGCTTTCGTGGGCTACAGCCCACTTCATCGGACGTGTTTATGATCTTTCATTCTTAGGACTGAAGAATTTTGCTGTATGAATTTCAAGGATATAATTTAAATCTCCCTCCTGGGAGTCGTCATCCCCATAGCCTGAGACATAGCCCTAAGTGGTTACTGCCCTTTTGTCCTGTTGGGAGAGCTTTACATACCAGTGGTGAGCCTCTTCTCCCTCATGTTGGCACTTTTTGTGTAGAGACTGATCCCCCGTTGTGTTAATGCTGCATTGTCCCTGGGACAGCCAGGGAATCCGTGTTTGGGGACCTGGAAAGAGACGCAGCAGAACCTTGGCTCAGGGCACACAGGCTGCAGCAACCCGGCCTGGCTTTCTTGTGTGGTTCACAGCAAGTCTGGGTTGCTATGGAATTACAGACAATGCATGGAAAGAACATGAGCCATTAGCAAATACTTTTCCTCCTCTCTGAGCGTGACTCATTGAAACAAACTCACCAATTGGACAGGCTGGTGAGATTATCACTGTTCATCTCCAGGGGAGATATTCATGAATAAGCGACCTGGGGATATTCATTATTTACTGATATGAGGTGGGCACAGGCAGGAAAAAGGATTAGACCAAACAAACTTCCCTAAACCAAACCTAAACAGCTCTCTTCTCAAGAGGATTCTGTTTTTCCCTGAAGGTACCACGCTCTCTCTCTCTCGTCTTGATTCAAGGGGCTGAGTATTATATGCACAACATTTGCCAGTCGGTTTGCACCATGTATCAAATAATTCTGTGTCTATAACTGGATTCTGGGGCCTGATCACACAAGAGCCACTGAAAATCCCAGGCACTGTCTGCAATTCCCAACACACACAAGTAGAAAGGGGAAGCAGGGAGGGGTTGTGTCACATACAGGGTGTTTCTCTAACAAGTACAGCAGACTCCATTGTGATGTGTTGGCTGCTGCCCTTGTGACAGCCTTCCCCTGTGAGCCTTGTAGCTGCTGATGCTCGCAGGGCCCTGACTCAGCAGGAACACAAAGATAGCTGCATTTTCCCATATGAAGGGAGCACTATAAATAACCTGGGTGAGCAGGGAAGAGAAGGGGTGATCCTGGTCTAAGGATGTTAGTTTTTTCCTTCGCTGAGGAGAGCACTCTGGGAAAAGAAAGGAAAGAGCCTTCCTTTTGAAATAGATACCAAAGATCTTTTCTTATACCTACAACAAAATAAGTAGCCAATCCCTATAGACTATATCATTAACGTGAATAATTGGTTATTTTTTTCTTGTGCCTGAAATTATTGACACGGTGGTGACTTGAAGCCTGGTAGAAAGAGAGAACTGTTGTTATAATCCAACTGATCAAAAAAGCTTTACATGTACAAAACAGCCAACTTAAGCCTAATAAGATGTGTTATTAGTAAAGAAATATCCAGCTAGGCTGAGATTTTCAAAGGGACTTAAGGGAGTTAGGCACCCAGCTCCCAGTGAAATCAGTGGAATCTGGGCCACCCAACTCCCTTTGGCTCCTTTTAAAATCTCAGACTGGAAATTTTAAATCAAACAAAACACATTTAAGGCTATTTGGTGTTCTCTCCTCAGTTCAAAGATCCTTTGTGTAGGTACATTTACCTTAGGTGGGGTACCAAGTTAGCCTTAGCTTTTGTATAACACGGTTGTTTTCAAAGACATTATTTCTCAAGCTGAACTGGGTGTTTTTTTCCAAATATAAAAAACGTTTATTGGATATTATTACTCTTCAACTGGAAGTTCCTTCCGAGAGTAAGTAATGTTCTGAAAACTAGCCAGAGTAATCCTGCTGGTATGACTGCTGTTGAGTGAGAATGCTGCTGGAATCTGAACTGTGATAATAAAGCATTATAAATTAGACTGGTTTAGTGCTGAAAGGAAAATGTTAGAAATTCTCCAAATTAAGTGGAAATTACAGCCAGGTAATTAAAATACTAATACATCCAATTGTCTAGATGAGAAACTGTTAGCTGTAACTGGTGTTCATTTAAAGTACTACCCTCTAAGCAATAAGGAATAGACTGTACAGCAGTGCTGAATAATATAGCTGAGGTGTGAAAACAAAGGTAAAGCCAAGTGCTTCTGATACACTGGAGAGCTGAATTATTTAAAACAAGTGTAACACAAAATGTAAATAATTTCAATCCTCCCAAATTAAGTGGTTTATAGATAATTACAGTATCAGTATAGTCAGTATTCTAGCAACTGATTAAAAAGTATTTAATTACTTGTAAGTGGAGTTCCGTGTAGGTAGTTTATAAGGAATGCAGACCAAAGGTTAATGCTGAAAAATGCACATCTAAATGCATTGTTCACCACTGCTACACAATTTGGTATTTTTATTGTAATTATAAAATAACTTTTTAAAAAAACAAAATTTTAAATATTTTAAGTATTTTTTTAAATTCTCCCACACAGTTCTTTGGAAGAGAGAAAATAGCAACATTATTTTAACATAATTTAATTTAAATATAATTCTTTCCGACTGACAGCATTACAGTGCATTGAATAAGACAACTAATAAAATAATTTTAAATATGTTAATTATTAAAATAGTATACTAGTCTCTCTTTCCTGCTTTCTAGGTTTCTCTAGGCTTCTGATAGCCCCTTATCTGCAGCCAGATGCTTATTTTTAATTAAATAATAATAATAATAATAATAAATGGAAACTAGTTAATGTACCCTTTTTGAAAATAAAAAGTGAAAGCTACAAATCAACTCCATTGTGAGTGAAGTACACCTCTACCTCGATATAACACTGTCCTTGGGAGCCAAAAAATCGCATTATAGGTGAAACCGTGTTATATTGAACTTGCTTTGATCCACCGGAGTGCGCAGCCCTGCCTCCCCGGAGCACTGCTTTACCGCGTTATATCCAAATTCATGTTATATCGGGTGGCGTTATATCGAGGTAGCGGTGTATCTTTAAAAATGCAGCCATGTGATTCCATTCTGATCACTCCATTTGGATCCTCTAATAAGCTCACTCAACAGGAAATAATGTATTTCTCATACATATTTCTCATATTCTCAATGGATGAAATTCATTCTGATGTAAGGCACCTCAAAGCCCTCCAGAGCATTGAAGTTCCACAATGGGACTAGGAAGTAGAGTTGCAGGGGACTTTCCATTTTCTGCATATCATGCAAGGAGACTCAATGCCAACTCCTGAATAAGCTTGTGTGTATTATTAGGAATAATAATAATGTTTTATTATTATTACTATTTGGGATTTTAGTAATGTTTGAAAGCCCTAATCAAGATCAGGACCTCATTGTATTCATCACTAAAAAAAAAACACATAAGATGACATAGACCCTGCCCTAAAGATCATCTATTCTGGAACTCAGTTTCAGCTGCTTATCTGGTTTGTTCCTTCATGATCTCATCTTACTGCTAAATAGTTCCATTTGCAAAAGCTCAGTCTTGACTATTATCTGTGGCCTAATTTCCAACTGCTCCTCCTTCTTTCTTAATTTGCAAGGCCTAAATAAGTTGCTTTTTCTTCAGAAACTGGTATCATGTCTCTCAATCACATCCCACAGATGGTCAATTTCTCCACTGGGATTGGCAAGTCAACTTTCACACACAAAATAAAAGTAGCAAGAGAAAAAAAACCTTTCCTGTGCACCTTGAGTTTAGACTGTCAGAATTTTGAACTCTCTTAGTAATGTTTGTGTCCTACCCCTCACTATCAGTTTGTCATGGCCTCCTCTGAATTAGTTGCCACCACCATTCTCCATAACCTGGGACTACACATCCACACTTATATGAAATGCAAAAGCCCACAAAGGACCCCAGTTAACTTAGTATTTATAGCATCTCTTTGGTTGATGGAACGTTACAAAGAAGAATTTATGAAGTCACTTTTCCTACTGTATATAGTCTTTATTTACAGAACAAAAATGTATGTAGGTTAAATATGCCAAAGGTCAGAACCAAATCCCAATCAAAAAACAGCTAGCTCAATGAATGAAAACCAAAACAAAAGAATCCTTCCTGTCCAATAGAACTGTAATTCTGATGCCACCAATTCCATGCATTCTGAAGTCATCACATACAACTGTCTTCCAGTCACTATAGCATCCAATGCTTTCTTTGTTGCTAAGCGCCCTAGACTGTCACTGTTATATTTATATCTATTTTGGTTTGGAAAAAATGTACAATTTTGGTGACTTTTGCCTTTTGTGGCATCTGGATTATTCCATTAAATACAATGTTTGCTTGATTTCCTTTTTCTGCCTTAAATCTATAGGTAATATACTCCTTTAAAATACTATCCCAGCACAAACATAATCAATATTCCCCTTCCTCTTCCCTTTTTCTTCCACTTTCTCTCTCCTCCTTTCCCCTTTGTTCTGTGGTATATTTCGCGATATAAGCCTTAAGTCTATAAATTTATAAGCTTTTTCCTTGTACTGCACCTTTAAAGCTCTAAGGATTCTTTTGTCTCATATTTCAGTTGCAATTGAATACAGGTCATCAGAAGACACACACTGTGCTCTCTCATGGAGAATTTGCTTTTATTTCCTCTTGCTCTCTTAATCTAGGAAGGTACTAAAGATCATTTGGATGGAATGTATCTTTCTGGTGTTTGTGTATGGAGAAACTTAACACTTCCTTCCTTCCCATCTCCTTTCTCATGCCTTCTCCTTTTCTATTGCCTGTGGAAAGACCATCGGAGGGTGGTACTATGACATAACAAGTAGCTCCTACTCTTTTTCCCACTTCTTTTCTCCTTCCCTATCTCTTTCCCTACCCCAGTATTAATTGTCATTTTGAGTGTTATGATGATTAAATATTTAGATAGAGCTGCAAATCTAAAGAGTGTTTGATAAGCATAGGTTAGATATGGTCTGACACCTGTTAAACAAGATAACCACAATAAGAGATATAGGACAGGAAGAGAAGGTAGTGGAGAGGTTATTGGGGAGAAGGTGATAGGAGGAATACCTGAAGGAAGTAGGTCTTAAGAAGGGGTTTGAAGGGGGAAAGACAGGATGCCCAGCAGACAAGTGATAGGAGGCTGCTCCAGCCAGAGGGGCAGCATGATATAAGGCACAAATCCAAGAGGCAAAGGGAGGAGTAAAGCAGGAGGACTTGGGAGGAAAATAGAACTTGAGTCAGGGGGAGTAGGAGGATGTGTAATAAAAATGTAGGTGGAGGTGTGATTAAACTGCTTCAAAGGTGAGTAGGCTGAGGTAACACCTCCTCTCCCCATCATCATCCCTTCCGACATCCCCCTCCACCACCGTTGCCTTAGGAAGAGCCATTCTTGAGTGGTGGATTTGTAATAACCCCCCACCCCTTGTCTTTCTTTTCTATCCTTCCTCTTATCTTCTTCTTCCAGAAGTTAAAAAAAATTGGTATCTGGACAGCTACAGGAAAAGGTGATTCAAAATACCCCACTCTCATCCAGATCAGATTAGAACTGTAAAAGTAGTTCACTGCACATAGAAACCAGTCTACAGAATACACTGACTTGTGTGTGAGCATGTCTCCCTCTAGTGGCTAGCCTCAGTGAAGATAAGAGTTGGTTCTTGGGTTATTCTGTTAGCTCAAATGAAATCTGGTTGTACTTTTGGTGTTAAAGCAAGTTTGATCCTGCTGGAGATCATGGTATACATATGTAGACTGCCAAAATTCATAATACCTGTAGGAGAGGATTTTCAAAAGCATTAAGTGACTGAGGAACACAAGTCTCATTGAAACAAGTGAATATTTATGGGTATGATATTATACAGGTAAAGAACACTTACCTTACAGAAACTGTGGTTCTTTGAGCTGTATTGTCCATATGGATTCCATGTGCCCCATACCTATGAGATTGGATTCTCTTAGCCAACAATGTCCACTACACCACTGTAGGCTACACCTACACTCTAAATGTCATCAGATCCCCCTCCCATCCCAGGGCATAAAAAGCACAGCGGGCCCAACTGTTCCTCTGTTAAGAACATAAGAACAGCCATACTGGATCAGATCAAAGGTCCATCTAGTCCAGTATCCTGTCTTCCAACAGTCGCCAATGCCAGGAATGAATAGAACAGGTAATCATCAAGTGATCCATCCCCTGTCACCCATTCCCAGTTTCTGGCAAACAGAGGCTAGGGACACCATTCCCGCCCATCCTGGCTAATAGCCATTGGTGGATTTATCCTCCATGAATTTATCTAGTTCTTTTTTTAACCCTTTTATAGTCTTGGCCAGGTGGTTTAGGACTCTAGTAGCAGGGAAAGAAGGACGACAATACATCTCGAAGAACCACTGTTACTGTAAGGTAAGTAACTGTTCTTTCTTCTTTGAGTGACTGCCCACATGTATTCCACACTGGAAACTAGCCATCAGGAATTCAGAAAATGTTTGAATGTCTCTGAATTTGCATTTTTCACTGAAAAAGAATTTTAGTCAAAAAATTTCACCTCACTCTACCCTATGTTCTTGAGGAAGTTTCTCAATAAACTGCAATACCCTGTTCCATTTAAGGTAATCATACTTTGACAAGAGCACCTGGTAATTTGCAATGTGCATCTGCAAACTTGATAAATAATTTTTCTTGCCAAATAAATCTAAGTTTTTGGATCCTGGTCTCTTTGAGTCATTTTTGGGGGTGCATGCTGTCTGGACCTTTCATACATTGCCACCACTTCCAGAGACCCAGGAAAAGGGTGCTGGTAAAAATATTCAAACCCATTTGAAGGGATTGAAACCACCAACCTTGCCTTTTTAGACATAGGTGCTACTGATGCTGGTGTCTGCCATAACATTTTTATTGGTTCCAACAGTCCTTCATTTATTGGCACAGCAAGATTTCCAGGCATGGAGGAGTGCAGAATGTCCAGTAGCTTGTACAATCTCCACAGGGATTTCTATTGTGTCTGCCATGTGACCCAGACATTCCTGAATTGTTTTGAACTCCTTTGGCTGAGTGGAAATGGAGGGCACTACTACCTTTTCTGGTGAGGCAGAAGAGATCACCACTGGGACTGAGTGCTCTTTTGTCTGCAAGTATTCTTCCTCACATTCCTGTTCTTCCTGGCATATAGTGTGAGTCTATGCTTGATATCTCTCTTCAGCAAATCAACAACGTTTTATGGGGAGGGAGATTAACTCTGGGGCAGTAGTAGAAAGGTAGGTTTCCTCTCCTGTTTCATACCCCAAGGGGATTAGTGGGGTCAAGATTGCTGAGGTAAGAGACTGGGGGCCAGTGCGGTGGATACCAAGGTGATTGTTCTCCCTGAGATCCCATAGGTCTCTGCCTACAGTGACAATAGCTAGATTCCCTTTCAGACCAATACGGGTCATATGAATGAAAATAAGGTGAGGGAGTGCGGACTCCTCCCTATTGTGCTCTGAAGGTGAGGAAGAAAATGAGTATTTCTCCTCTAATAGTGGGGTTACCTTAATATCTGGAATTCTAGGGTGAATTTGAGTGTCCCATACCAGTATAACTGAAGAGCTGACTGGTACCATAACAGTATTGGTAGTCAGTACCAAAGTAAAGGGTATTCTTAACAGCTGAAGATAGTAGTGATTCAGGCTGTGCTATCATCATAAGATTGCTTGGTACCAAAAATAACTTAGGTGCTGAGAAAGTTGGTGCTGGGAGCAGCTGCACAGCAAATGTTGGCACTGGAGTCATGGGCATGTGGGTCACAGGCACCAATGTCAGTACTGATAGGTTGGTACCAGATGAAGTGCAAACTGCTGCCTGGGTGTCAGAGGGACCAATTCTGAGCCATGAACTGCCCTCTGACTGAGTAGTCTGGGACCTATGACTCCTTTTACTAGGGCTGAGGGAGGGTGATCTTGGTCTTTGCTCGCTATGGGAAAGATATTCCTTCCTACCCCTTTCAGACCACTGGGTGGAGGAGAATTTAGCTGCTCTGCCAGTCTCAGTGGATGATGCTTTTGATGTCTTAGAAGAGCGTGCCTGGGAGCTCAGAACTGAGCTGCAGTTCACAGGAACATTAACTTAGAACTTACAGAATGTTCGGGGCCAGTAGACTGTTTTGTCTCCAGTTCTGAGGAACCTCTCATTAAGCACACCAAGAGAAAAAGAAATTAAACAGACCTTTCTCTCCTTCTGTGTTCTCTTGGAGAAGAAGTGACAGATTGAGCATTATGAGGGATATGTTCCTCCTCAAGATAAAAAGACATTTCAAGTGCCTGTCATTAAGCAGACTAGCTGCAACACAAAAGGGGCAAGTTTTGAACTCCTGGGACCTTGTTTCAGCCATAGCAACTAAATCCCAGGACTTAGGACATCTCTAATACTAATACAAGTGAGATATACAAACACACACATATATACAGACAACAAGTGTGACAAGAAGGGAAAAAAACCTACATTGACTATACTATACTATCCCTCCACTATACTAACTCTACTAATATTGCTAACTGTATATGTACAAAATTAGTAAAATCATACAGTGCACAGAGAAGCAGACACTGCAGGGGTTCTGTCTCACAGCCACAGATGGTAAGAAGAAACTGAAGGATGGTTGGGCCCACTCTGCCCTGTATAACCTTGGGTGGGGGAGGCACACAAGGGCATCCATGGCACAGGCACTACCTCTACAGACACTGCTGGCCACAAAAATCAGATAATCCAGAGGATAGCTATGCACCAGAAGTGGAATACATGTGGACAGTCATTCAAATAACTGAACTACAAGAATATCAAGGGGTTCTGGTGACCTTAAAACTAGAAGAGTGAAGTTTGTGTAGTTTGCAATGGCATAATAAATGTGTGTACCGCCATAACCACATATTTCTTGTGTTGTTTTACAAATCTGAAAGAAATTACAAGTTTGTGTGACGAGTCATAAAGACAAATGCACAAAAGGCCCAGACCTGCAATCATTCTGTGCATGGAACTCTCATCAAAGTCAGTGAGAGTTTTGCCTATGGACAGAAGGGATCTGGTTTTAAAAAGCTGTACTATTAGTAAAGGAGGTACAAGGGAACATGAAAAAGAGCTTTAATGAGTTCATAAAAAGCAAAAGGATAGCAAAGAAAGTGCAAGTTACGGTACCTACTTAACAGAGAAAGAGAACCAATATCCAAAAACAAAGGGAAGGCTAAGATACATAACTATTTTGCTTTAGTCTTGATTAAAAAGGATAATGTAGTTTTAACAAAATATCTAATCCAGTAAAAACTAATAAAGAAAGAGAGGGGTCTCAAAACAGATTCAGGATGAAATAATTTCAATAACAGTTCAAGAATTCTTAGCTAACTGGAATAGCAGAATGAGTATCAGAAGCACAGGCCATTATGGTTAAGAACTCCTGGATGAAGTCTTTCAGAGTAGCAGCCGTGTTAGTCTGTATCCGCAAAAAAAAAAAAAAAACAGGAGTACTTGTGGCACCTTAAAGACTAACAAATTTATTTTAGCATGAGCTTTTGTGAGCTAAAGCTCACTTCTTCGGATGCATAGAATGGAACACACAGACAGGAGATATTTATACATACAGAGAACATGAAAAGGTGGAAGTATGCATACCAACAGGCAGAGTCTAATCAATTGAGATGAGCTATCGTTAGCAGGAGGAAAAAAAACTTTTTGAAGTGATAATTAAGATGGCCCATAGAAGGTGTGAGGAGAACTTAACATAGGGAAATAGATTCAATTGGATGAAGTCTGTTGTGATAAGTGGGCCTATAAATTTACTCTAATTGTGAGCCCAACTATAACTAGTATGTAAAGGTTCCAAAAATGTTACAATAAACTGTAATAACAAATGTTGATTGGAAAGGGTACGAAAATGAGACAGACTGAATTAGCTTAAACAAAAAGAGTTGCCAGCACGGTTCAAGGACTCTGTTAAAATCATGCTTGGTAAAAATAGGGTGTGGAATCAGAAATTAATGAACCAAAATTGGTATGTTGGATAATAGGCCTAAATGGTGGACAAAATAAGGGGGGAATGGGCTATTCCACCTATCACTCCTTTTTTGGATCCTTAAAGAAAGAGACTTGTAGGGAAAATAGAAAAGAACAGATGGAGACTACAGAAATAAGCTTCACCTTTATGGCTACCACCTCCACAATCTCCTGGAACCCTGTGCCTTTGGCCTGGTCTACACTACACGTTTATACCGAATTTAGCAGTGCTAAACTGAATTAACCCTGCACCCATCCACACAACGAAGCCCTTTATTTCGATATAAAGGGCTCTTAGTATCGATATCTGTACTCCTCCCCGACGAGGGGAGTAGCACTCAAATCAGTATTGCCATTTTGGATTAGGGTTAGTGTGGCCGCAATTCGACGGTATTGGCCTCCGGGAGCTATCCCACAGTGCACCATTGTGACCGCTCTGGACAGCAATCTGGAGTCAGATGCACTGGCCAGGTAGACAGGAAAAGCCCCGCAAACTTTTGAATTTCATTTCCTGTTTGCCCAGCGTGGAGCGCTGATCAGCACGGACTGTACGGGAGATACTGGATCTGATCGCTTTATGGGGAGACAAATCTGTTCTATCAGAGCTCCGTTCCAGAAGACGAAATACCAAAGCATTTGAAAAAATCTCCAGACAGAGGCCACAGCAGGGATTCAACACAGTGCTGCGTGACAAGTGTAACGGAAAGCCAAAGAATCAAATGGACGCTCATGGAGGGAAGGAGGGGGGACTGAGGACTCCAGCTATCCCACAGTCCCCACAGCCTCTGAAAAGCATTTGCATTCTTGGCTGAGCTCCCAATGCCTGAAGGGTCAAAGCATTGTCCCGGGTGGTTCAGGGTATATGTCGTCATTTTACCCCCCACGCTCCCCCGTGAAAGAAAAGGGAAACAAATCGTTTCTCGCCTTTTTTCAATGTCACTGTATGTCTACTGCATGCTGCTGGTAGACGTGCTGCGGCGCTGAACAGCAGCATCCCCTCCACTTCCTTTCCTGATGGCAGATGGTACAAAAGGCTTGGAAACCATCCTCATCATCCCATGAGTGCTCCTGGCTGGCCTCAGTGAGGTTGGCCAGGGGCGCCTGGGCAAAAATGGGAATGACTCCCGGTCATTCCCGGCAGACGGTGCAAAAGGATTGAAAACCATCCTCATAGTAGCAACTGGAGGCTGAGCTCCTCACCCCCACTCCCTTTCATGTCTAATGAAGATTCTGTACTGCCTGGACTATCATAGCAGCAGGAGGCTGTCTCCCCCTCATTTTATCTCACTAAAAAGTCAGTGTTTCTTATTCCTGCATTCTTTATTACTTCATCACACAAATGGGGGGATAACTGTCACGGTAGCCCAAGAGGGGTGTGGGAGGAGGGAAGCAACGGGTGGGGTTGTTGCAGGGGCACCCCCTAGAATGGCATGCAGCTCATCATTTCTGCAGGATATTTGGGGCTCTGACCCGGAGCGGCTATGCTCTCTGGTTCTCTAGTAGACTTGCCCCATATTCTAGGCAGGACTGACTCTATTTTTAGACAAAACATAAAGACGGGAATGACCTGGGGAGTCATTCCCATTTTTGTCCAGGTGCCCCTGGCCAACCTCAGCGAGGCCAGCCAGGAGCACCCATGACAGCAGTAGACAGTACAAAAGGATTGATAACCGTCATTGCCAATTTCCAATTGCAGACAGTGATATAGGGCTGGTAACTGTCTCTGCTACCTTGCAAAGGCAAATGAATGCTGCTGTGTAGCACTGCAGTACCGCATCTGTCAGCAGCATCCAGTACACATACGGTGACGGTGACAGTGACAGAAGGCTAAACAAGCTCCATGGTTGCCATGCTATGGCGTCTGCCAGGGCAATCCAGGGAAAAAGGGCGCGAAATGATTGTCTGCCGTTGCTTTCACGGAGGAAGGATTGAGTGATGACATTTACCCAGAATCACCCGCGACACTGTTTTGGCCCCATCATGCATTGGGATCTCAACCCAGAATTCCAATGGGTGGGGGAGACTGCGGGAACTATGGGATAGCTATGGGATAGCTACCCACAGTGCCACACTCCGGAAATCGATGCTAGCCTCGGTACATGGACACACACCGACGAATTAATGTGCTTAGTGTGGCCGCGTGCACTCGACTTTATACAATCTGTTTTAAAAAACCGGTTTCTGTATGTAACCCTTCTGCCGGGCCGAAACGATAGCAGCAAGGGCCGGGTTCAATACATAGGGGTCCCTTCCCCACAACATAATGCAAAACCAGCTCGAGCCCCCACCCAGTGACCTGGGAAAATCTTACACTCACCCCTGGGCACCTCGAAGAGGCAATACTTCCCCTCTCGCAAGCACAGAGTCTTGGTGTAGCAGAAAAGGTTTAATTATATGACAAACAACAAGCATTAAACTGGGAAAATACCTCAGCTAGAGTTCATAGGTCAAACCGTGAGCAAAGACCCACTCCAGCAAATTGGGCCATGTCCTTCTCTCGGGGCCCTTGAGTCCAGCAACCCCCAAATCACCCACAGTCCCAAAAGTCCCACAATCCAAAAGTCTCTGTCCCGGGTCAGTGCAGCCCCAGAGCTCAAGAGTCTCTCTGCAGAGGTCCCTCTCCCCAGCCTGGGTAGAAAAGGGGCACCTTACGTGGTTTCGGGGCCAACTGCCCTGCCTCTTCGTGGGGTTCTGCTTCCGCTAGTCATCTCCGCAAACAGCTCAGCTCCGCTTGCTCTGTGGGCTGCTCCGCTCTGCCAGCTGCTCTGGTCCACCAGCTGTCCTGTGAGCCACTCCAGCCGTCCTCACGAGCTGCTTGGCTCCACTCTGCTCTGCCAGCTGCTCTGCTCCATGGTATGGCTTCAGGCTCCCCCACTCATTAGCACAGTACTCAGTGCTCTCAGCTCAGCAAGTCCAGCTCTTCAGTGATTCCAGCTCTTAGTAGGGGAGCCCCAGTACCAGTGAATTCAGCTCAATAACCTGCATTTAGACTCTTAAGGGAATCAAAAATTAACTCTGACATTCCACAGTGGAGAGAGGCACACGTGGAACTGGTGCTTCTGGCTCACACAAAGAGCCTGCACCACCAAGTACAGATCTCTGTCCCCAGCCTCTCTCTTTCAAATGGGTTTTGGAACCCATGTGCCCCATCTAGCAAGCGCTATCCAACTGACAATGAAACCCCCCATCACAAGACAATTTTGTAGTTCCCCATTTACCCAATCAGGGTGACAACATTTCATTCCTTCTGCCCCAATAACAACGAAATTGGGGCTCCCACAGCTGCGAAAATAACCATCCCATGCTGCTTTGCAGTACGCTAAGTGGGGTGGGAGTGCCCATGCAAATAACCGAAATACCAATGGAACACTTTCCGCACTCCCCATAATTTACCACCAGATGTCAGGGTGGGGCTCATCCTGACTCTGCTTACATGTAAAATCAGAATAATCCCGTAGTGTAGACATACCCTTTGTCATCCTAATCCTGAGAGATGTTCTGATCAGACCAGACCAGAGGGAGAGACCCAGAAAACATCGCCACCTCTACTGACCTGAATGCCAAATGCCACCTGGGATAAAATGGGATTTAACAACAGCTCCAGCCATAGGCACCAACTCTGTGGGTGCTCCGGGGCTGGACCTCCCATGGAAGAAAATTGGTGGGTGCTCTGCACCCACTGGCAGCTCCCCTCCCTCCCCAGCTCACCTCTGCCTCTACTCCACCTCTGTCTCCTCCCCTGAGCGTGCCATGTCCCCGCTTCTCCCCGTAGCTCCCAGTGCTTCCTGCCACAAAACAGCTGTTTCACAGCGGCAAGCGCCGGAGGGAAGTGGGAGGAGGGGGAACGCGGTGCGCTCAGGGGAGAGGTGGGGCCGGGACGGGGATTTGGGGATGGAGTCCAATAGGGGCAGGGAGTGGGTGGAGTTGGGGCGGGGACTTTGGGGAAGGGGTTGGAATGGGGGCAGGGCAGAGGTGGGAGGGGGCAGGGCAGGGGTGGAGTCAGAGCAAGGGGGGCCGAGCACCCACCAGTGGTGGGAAAAGTTGGCACCAGTGACTCCAGCCCATCTCAACTAACTTCTCTTTTCCTCAGAAAAACTCTCTCCAGCTAAAGGAAAAAAAGAATGAAAGAACAGATGGAGGCTACTGGTGTGAGCTTCACCATCATGGCTGCCACCCCCACCACTTCCTCAGACTGTGGGGCTTTGTCATCCTGACCCTGGGAGATGCACTGACTGGGCCAGAGAGAGGGATCCAACTGACATCACAGACTATCGGGGGGGTTCCTTCTAAAACTCTCTCCAGCTAACGGGAAAGGGAACAAAAGTTGTTGTTAAAATGAAAACCTTACTTAATACTTTACATTTCAAATGCTTTAACTGTTGTTTCTTCTCTGTATCTTTAATAAAATGTTTAAAGGATTTTAATGGTGTGTTTGTCATGGTACTAAGCAGGCTGAGGGCTCTGTATACCAAACCCCAGACCTTGTTTAACACTGTTTAATGTTGGACAGTGACTGGGCTATGTTAACACCTTTAGCTCATATATTACATCTAAATCAATACAACAGGTCCCAAATGAATGAAAAGGACAAACACAATGCTTATTTTTAGATGGGGGAAAAAGGTTAATTAATGGAATTATAAAAGTATAAATTACGTTTTAATATCTAGAAAATTGGTAGAAATAATAAAGAAGTTAATTTGTAACCACCTAGAGGGAGATAAAGTCATACACATAGTGTTAGGCAATAATGATTTATCAAAAACAAATCATAACTATAAATTTATCTCTTTGATATAACAACAAGCTTACAGGGAAGAATAAACAGTTATTTCTCAATAGGATATATGTCAGCTATAATAAGCCTTGTGATATCATTTCATAAAAAATTCTTACGGGGAAACTGGAAAAATGTGTATTAGATGAAACTCTAATCATACTGATACACAAATTATTTTAAAAATCAAACTCACTGAACACTGAAAGCTTGATTATGTTCCCAGTTATACCTATTGGTTTTACACCAGTGTAAATCGACTGACTTTAATGGATTTAATCCTGACTTATCCCAATATAAGAACAGAATTGGGCCTAAAGAATATGCAATAAGATACAGTAGGAGTAAGTTCTGGGTCCAATTATATTAAATATTGTATTGGTATCTTAAGAGAGTTGAATAGTATTGTAATCAACTTCACAGATGAACTTTGAAAGGAATCACTAATACTTTGGTGCAAAGGATGAAACCTCAGTGAGATCTTGGTGGTTTGGAGAAATGAGTTAAAAATAATAAAATGAAATTCTGTGGAGACAAATATGAAGTGTAGAAAGGAGTTACCAAATTTACAAAGGTAAATCAGTACAACACAAAAAGACCATGAGTCAGCAATGAAATAATTACAGCAAGGTGTGTGTAGATAGATAGATGATTCTTTTAACAGAAATATTGACTTTCTTGTCAGTGGTCAAGCTGCAGTTGGAGTATCATTGATTTCAATGGGAACTGAGGTCACTCAGCACCTTACAGGATTGGGTGCACAATAGAGAGATAATGAACTATGATGTAGTCTTACTTTCTGCACTCTTGCTGTCAGAGTTGAGATATGTTGGTGGGACAGTGTACAGAAGCTTGCACTGTTACTGCCTGTGATGAACCTATCTTGTGTGTTAACAGAGGACTTTAGTCCCTAGGACTGGCTAGCACCTTTCACAATCACTAAGTGGGCATGGTCCCAGACACTTACTTTTTTGAATTTTTGTTGTTGTTGTTAACATGTTTAATACCAACCCCCGCCCTTGGAATTCCTCAATCTCTGATAAAGGTGGGGTGGAGTAGAGTGTTGATACATCCAGTATTTGCAACATAGGAGTGTCAATAGAGCCCCACTGGAGTTCATAAACATCTAGTTAAGATTTTGTTTTAGAGTAAGGAGAAGTGGGAGATGAACACATTAGTTTCCCAAATTCTAACCCAATTTTAACCCCATCTAATAAGATAACATTAAAGGGACACACCATCTTGATATCTAATCTGTTTTTTAAAAAATGAACTAAGAAAATAGTTTCAGGTACTACACATGCTCCTAGGTCCCCCTCCTACTTTTTTTTCTTTACAACTACATTTTCCTATCTTAAAAAAATGTTTTTCTCTGCCCTGTTGCTATGTGGAAGACCCAAATAAACAATAGGCAAAATTACTGTATGCAAAATACTGAAATGTATACACTGAAAAAAACATTTCCCCCTAATCTCCTTCAGTTATGGTAACTTTGTGCATTGCTTATAAATTAACAGGAGTACGTAAATATAGAGATTTTTTAATATTAATAAGCCATTTTCTCCAAATTTAGCAAATATCAGAGCATTAAGCTGCTACAGTATAAAATGTTTTTAATATTAAATTAATTTGCCAGTCGTAATGCAAGTAAGGAAAATAATTACAAGTACTAAACAGTTTTCTTTCTTTCACAAATCTTTGGTGTCCCCTAGTGGTAAAACCTTCTAAACACACTCTCTGCTGCTCAATAGGCAACATCTAATTAATTTCAAATTAAGGGCAAAGTTCGGGAAGAAAACACCTTTTGAAACATCACAATGTGAGGATATCTAAATGATTAACTGAGCAATCTTCTGTGACCTGTGTCCTTCCTTTCCTCCTTTCCCTGTTGTATGGTATAGCCTCAATTATCTGTTACATCCATCAGACCGTAAACTCTTCAGCATAGAGACCTGTCTTCTGTGTGAAATTACTAGCACACTTGTGAATGCTATCTAATAACTAAAGTAATTAATCTAGTCCTTATTCATACAAACTTCATAATTTAATCAATACACCTCTATTCTAATCCAGTCTATCCAGAAAAAAAATGAGATAAAGAGGATGGGTAAATATTTTCAAAAGTGCCTAAATTATTTAGGAGACTAAGTCTCATTGAAAGTCAGACTTAAGGACTTATTTTTAAAGGTATTTAGCCACCTAGACATGCAAAATCTGGCCATTAGGCTCCTAATTCACTTTTGAGAATGGAACTTACACTCCTAGCTACTTAGGCACTTTTGAAAAAAATACCCATAATTTTAAGTTGGAAGAACTATTAAATTAAGTAGAAGTTTTTCAGTGAAATGCAACCTCAAAAAGGAGAGGTCTTAAACTAACAGGTATAACAGATTAAAAGATGATTCTTCTTCTGTACTGCATTTTTTGAAAATATTCTTCCAGTTCACGTAATGACTGATCCAATCCCACTAAAATTAATGGAAAGATTCTCCTTGATTACAATGGGTATTGGATTCAGCCCTCAAAACAAATTGCTTATTTTGGGAGATTAGTGACAAATATAAGTGTGGTCTTGTAGTTAAGACACTGAACTGTGGCTCAGAAGATCCAATTTCAATTCCCTTTTCTGCCATAGACTCCATGTGACCTATAGCCCTAGTTTCTCATCTGTAAAATGAGGATATTGCTACTTTCCCACCCTTTGTCTTTCTCAATAAGTTAGACTGTAAACTAGTTGGGAAGGGGTGTTCTATCTCTTTACTATGTGTACATCCAACACATAGAACAATGTGGCCCTGATCCCAGTTGAGGCCTCTAGGATCTACCCCAACATAAATAATAATAAGAGATGGTGTTGCAAGCCTCTAAGGAGAGTTAATACAATGAGATTTAAGGAAATGCACTAAAGTGTTATAATCTGCATTTTATAAATGAAAATTTAGTTCAGTGCATATTTCTATGGTGAATGTTCCGACTAACCAGGCTGTGAAATACAGTTAGTACTTTCTCATTCTCTGAAGTTAGAATGTGAATGTTACACACTGCTTTTTTTTCTTTTTAAATACATTCTATTCTATATAGATATTATTATATCACAGTCGTGACCATCCTATCTGAATGCCTTCCAATAGTGCATTAAGCAACATACCCACACATCTGTCACTTGTTGCTTGTTCTCTCATCCTCTTCCCAGGAGAGACTAACATCAGAGGGCCTGGAAAACTCATTGCATTTCATAGTATTTGCAAAGTTAAAGGAAAATACATTCTGTGATAGCTTCATTGATGTGCTTTAGGTACAAGGTTGCATTTTGCCTTTTATATTGAGTACCAGCCAGTATGGTGACACTACACACGGATGGGCAACAGAATTCGGTTTCCAGGCAGCCATGGTAAGCCTTTTGGTATTCAGGTTTGGCTTCTTACACCTTCATAACATGTGGGAATGTTTTCAAAACTGCAACGCCCTCCTTTCCCAGAGCAAGCAATGGGTTGGGTTTCACATTTAAAAGGAGGGGCTGCGGTTTTCGGGTGGCTGTGCAGCAGACACCTATCCCCACCCCACCGTAAGGCTATTCTCTGGGATGATCCCTTTTAGCCAAGCACAAACAGCCCAGCATGAACGGGTTCCTTTTACTTTTCCCTTGCAAAAATTCCCCTATTTCAACCAGGTGACCATGAATGATATCACTCTACTGAGGCTAACACAGAAAGATATAGACCAAATGTTGCTTGAATGCGACCGAAACCCAGGACCATTCGCCAGGGCTGGCTCCATGGTTTTTGCCACCCCAAGCAGCAAAAGGAAAAAAAAAGCCGCGATCACAATCTGCAGATCTACTGCCATCGCTTCAGTCTTTGGCAGCAATTCGGCAGCTGGTCCTTCGCTCCGAGAGGGAGTGAGGGACCCAACGCCAAATTGCCACCGAAGACCCGGACGTGCTGCCCCTCACCATTGGCTGCTCCAAGCAGCTGCTTGCTGGGCTGGTGCCTGGAGCCGGCCCTGCCATTTGCTGCCATGCTGTGTGCTACAATGATTCCAGAATACTTGCTACTGGCTTGGCGTGGTAAAATATCCTACTGTGGAGGACAAAATAAGACAGCCCTCCCCAGAAACCTTCTGCAAAGGCTTTCAAAGTACCTCCAGGAGAGCTTCATGGAGATGTTCCTGGAGGATTCCCACTCCATCCCCAGACATGTGAACAGACTTTTCCAGTAGCTGTATTGGCCACGAATGCATCCCAATTCTTCAGGGCAAATCAAACATTAAACACTATTGCGTTTAAACCCTGTTCTGTAGTTACAAATGTGTACTCACCAGAGGTGCCTTCTCCGGCTTCAGGGTCAGGGATCCTGCCTTGGGAGGGTATTGGCTCCAGGGTGATGAAAAGGTCCTGGCTGCCGGGGAGAATGGATTCACCTCTTGCCTGCTATGCATTCTCCTCCTCCTCCTCTTCCTCATCCACAAAATCCTCCTCCTTGTTGCATGAGACTCCCCCCTTGCAGGTGTCCATGAACAGTGGTGGGATAGTGGTAGGTCCCCCGCTAGAATGCCATGCAGCTGATCATAGAAGCGGCATGTATGGGGCTCTGACCCAGAGCGACCGTTTGCCTCCTTTGTCTTTTGGTAGGCTTGCCAGAGCTCCTTAACTTTCATGCGGCACTGCTGTGTGTCCTTGTTGTAGCCTCTATCCACCATGCCCTGTGCAATTTTGGCATATATATTAGCATTTTTTCTTTTTGATCAGAGTTCGGCCTTCACAGATGCTTCTCCTCATACAGAAATCAGATCCAGTGCTTCCCTTTCAGTCCACGCTAGAGCTCGTTTGCAATTCTGGGGGAACTGCATGGTCACCTGTGCTGCTGAGTTCGCCACGCTGACCAAACAAGAAATGAAATTCAAAAGTTACCAGGTCTTTTCCTGTGTACCTGGCTAGTATATCGGAGTTGAAAGTGCTGTCCAGAATGGTCACAATGGAGCACTCTGGGATAGCTCCCGGAGGCCAATACCATCGATTTGAGTCCGCATGACCCCAAATTCGACCCAGCAAGGTTGATTTTAGCACTACTCCCCTCGTCAGGGAGGAGTACAGGAGTTGATTTTAAGAGCCCTTTAGGTCGACGGAACAGGGTTGGTTGTGTGGACGCAGTCATTTTTAAATCAACTTAATGTGGCTAAATTCAACCTAACCCCATAGTGTAGACTAGGCCTTTGAGTTCCAGTATGTAGTGAAGTATGTGGTGGATCTCCAGCTATTTAATTACACCCATTTCAGTCTTTCTGAACAGGCTAATTTGTCATGTTGGAACCATGTAGGAGCCATGCTTTGAGGTGAAGTTTCTCCGGATCTGGGTGGAGAGTACAGTCTTTGTTCTGTGAGAAGAGATCCCTCGCAAGGGGAGCGCTCATGGAGCACACACTGCTAAGCGCATCAGGGAACCAAGTCTGTCTGGGCCACGTTGGAACAATCAGTATGATATGGGCCCTGTCGGCCTGTATCTTGTGAATGACTCATGGGATTAGAGGTATTGGTGGGAATGCATACATGAGTGCTGTGTCCCACGTGATGAGGAAGGCATCCTCTAGGGACTGGGGTGCTAGTCCTGTCCTGGAGCAAAAAGGTGGGCACTTGTGGTTCATTGCTGACACAAACAGGTCTACAGATGGAAAGTCCCATTTCTGGAATATCGATTGGCGGACACTGTCGTGTATTTCCCATTTGTGTTCCTGGGAGAAATGTCTGCTTAGTATGTCTGCTGTCATATTCTGGAACCCCAGGAGGTAAAATGCTGAGATGGTTATGTTGTGTTGAATGCACCAGTTCCACAATTTCATGGCCTCGGTGCAGAGTGAATGGGAGCAAGCTCCTCCTTGACAATTGAAATAGAATATGCATGCTATGTTGTTGGTCAGTATGCATATTAATTCGTTCCGCATGATCAGGAGGAAGTGCCTGCGCACATTGTATACCGCTCAGAGCTCCAGGAGATTGATGTAGAGCTGAGTTTCTGTCGCTGACCACTTGTCTTTTATGGTGTGCTGGTCCAAGTGAGTGCCCCAGCCTATCAACGACATGTTGGTCATGATTATTAGCGATGGTGGATCCTGTTAGAAAGGGGTCCCTATGCAGATGTTTTCCGGTTTCGTCCACCACTGTAGTGATGCAATGACCTTTGGAGGTAATATCACTCTTTTGTTTAAACTGTGTTTGCTGGGAGTGTACGTTGTGCTCACCCAGCCCTGTAGGCAACACGTATGCAGGCTCACGTGTCTCATGACGAACGTCATAGCCGCCATATGACTTAATAATTATAGGCAGGTTCTGGCAGATGTTTGAGGACTGCTGGTGACCATCAAGATGAGGTTGATTATTGTTTTGAACCTGTGACCAGGCAACAGTGCTCTGGCGTGTGTGGAATCGAGGTAAGCCCCAATTAATTCCAGTTGTTGCACTGGGGTCAGTGCAAATTGCTGTATGTATATTTGCAATCCCAGCACGAAGGTGGTCTGCACCATGTTTGTCGCTTCTTCCTGTGTTGTACTTTCAGCAGACAGTCATCCAGATACAGGAAGATCATCACTCCCTTTCTTCGTAAGTGGGCCACCTTTACTGTGAGGGTTTAGGAAAAAATTCGATGGGCAGTGGAAAGGCCAAAAGGTAGTACTCTTTACTGATAATGATTGAGGCCCACCGTGAATCTTAGAAATCATCTGGAAGCCGGGTGTATGATCATATGAAAATAAGCATCTTGGAGGTCAAGGGCTGAAAACCAGTCCCCCTTGTCTAGTGCTGGAATAATTGTGGCCAGTGTGACCATTTTGAATCTGTGATTCCACACAACTCTGTTGAGCTTCTGAAGAGTCTCCCATCCACCGTTTTTCTTTTTAGTGAGAAAACAATAGGAATAAAAACCTTTCCCCTTGTATTGAGTTGGAACTTGCTCCATGGCACCCAATTGTAGAAGATGATTCACTTCCAGTTATAAAAGGTGCTTGTGAGAAGGGTCCCTGAACGGGGACGGGAAAGGGGGTAGAATAGGGGGAAGGAAGAGGAAAGGGATGGCATAACCCAATCTTATAATCTCCAGTACCCATTGGTCCATTGTTATTGCCACCCAGGCATGATAGAATGGGCACAGGCTGTGGCCAAAATGTGGGGGAAGTCGTTCAGACCCTCGACCAAGACTTGAAAACTGTGGCTTGGTGGTAGATGCTTGTGAAGACGAGGACTGAGTTTGAGGAGCCCTACATCTCTGTGAGCGTTGCTTATTTCTGTTCCGGTCAAAGTGCCGCTGTTGAGGGCAGTGGAAAGAGGTGTCTCTGCCTTTTTGGTATGGTTGGTATCGATGTCGTTTGTTTGGTGGTGTATATATGTTTTAAGTGCACAGAGTGGCCCGAGAGTCCTTCATCAAGTGAAGAATGTTGTCTGTTTTTGTGGAGAAAGGTTTCTCCCAGTCAAAAGCGTTTGGTCCTGCTTGTTGGGTTTGGTCCTGCTTTGAGCAGGGGGTTGGACTAGATGACCTCCTAAGGTCCCTTCCAACCCTGAGATTCTATGATTCTATGATTCTATGAAAAGGTAGATCCTCCACCTTAAGTTGGAGCTCCTTTGGGATACCGGACGACTGCAACCATGAGGCCCTGCACATTACAACAGCTGTGGCCATCACTTTCGCAGCAGTGTCCGCTACATCCATTGAGGCCTGTAGGGTTATATGGGCAATTAATTGTCCCTCTGTCATGATGGCATTTAATTGGGGACATTTTTCCTCAGGTAAGGCCTCAAGGAATTCTTGCAGCTTATTGTAGTTATCGAAATTGTACTTGGCTAGAAGGGCTGAGCAATTGGCTATCCGGAATTGGAGTGTAACTGATGAGTATACCTTTCTACCGAAAAAGTCTAATGGTTTGTGTTCTTTGTCTTGTGGACTGGAATTCAGGTTGTTTGCTGAGATGATTGGCAGCTTCCACAACTAGGGAATTGGGTTGTGGATGAGAGAAGAGAAAGTCCATCCCCTTAGCTGGGACGAAATACTTTCTGTCAGCTCATTTGCTGGTAGGTAGTATCATGGCGGGAGTCTGCCAAATATTCTATGCCGGTTCCATTATGGCATTGTTTATGGGTAATGCAATCTTGGATGAAGTGGTTGTGCTGGTTTTCTTGCACCTCTTCTAGGGGAATGTCTTGGCTGGAGGCTACTCTTTTTAAAAGTTCCTGAAATTGTTTCAGGTCATCCACTGTGGTTGGAGGAGGTGGTATGACTGCCTTGTCAGGGGAGGAAGATTAGTTGTGGGCCAGTGAAATGGCTTCATGGTCTGTGTCATCTTCATCCTCATCTGTGATGCCCTCAGGTGCCTTCGAGGTATCCCTGCTTGGGGATGGAGGAGGAGAGCAAATTTCTCCTCAGGCTGGAGTTGAGGCACTAATGTAGTGGGCCCTATATACCGCACAGGGATGCCAAGAGGGCCATTGCATAGGAAAGGGCATCAGTGGACAAATCCAAGGTTGTCCGTACCATTGTTGCATCTTGCAAGACTGGTGAGACTTGGTCTTAACAGCATCCCATGGTGGTCTACGCTCCGTGGGTGAGGAGTGTTAGGAGGAGAAATGACTCCCCTGTACATCCTCTTCTTCATCACTGGATATGGGTTGGGGAGCAGGTGAAGCTGGTAGCTGCTCTGCTATTTGAGCCGGAGGTACCTTGGTGCTGAGCAGAGGTGACTGTGGCACAGAAGAGATTGCTATGTCCTTGTGCTGAAGAAACTGTTGCGGAGCCGTCTGTTTCTGTGCCAGCTGTTGAAGATAAGGACATTGCAGAGACCATTTTGCGGGTAGCCTTGGTTGAAACAGTCAGTGCCATTCTTGGTCTGTCCATTGGTGGTGACAACTGAGTTGGTGCAGGTACTGGAGGCATTGCCAGTGGTATCAGTCTCGGTGCCGCCTCCTGCACTGGGGGGGGGGGTGTCATGGAGGAGGAGCGCCTCGACTCCGTGTCGGTGAGGTAGGGCTTGGCAGAGGTCCACAGAGGGATGGTACCAGAGGTTCCTGGAGCCTCAAAGATGCTCATTCCAGTCGAGCTTGGCATCTTGCAGGGGATCTCTTCTTTTTCTGAGTGTCCCTATAAGGAGAGGTTGTGGCTCATTCCTGGAAGTTTTGGAAGATGGAGCACTCCCATTAGCAGCCGTTTTACTTGGGGAAGCAGCTGCTGGTGTTGGTTTTGGTCCCTGAGGGGTAGGCTGAAGGGACTTCTCCACTAAAATCATCTTGAGGCAGACATCTCTGTAACATCATGCCCTAGTTTTCAGGTTACAACAGTGGGCACATTTTTGAGAGATATGAGTCTCCCCTAAGCAACGGACACATGACGAGTGGCCATCAGAGACTGGCATTGCCTCATGGCAAGAGTCACAGCATTTAAACTCGGGCAAGCCGGGCATCACAGCTGATAAAAGTTTCCCAAATAAAGAGGGGAAAATTGCGGGGGGAGGGGAAAGTATGTCTAACTAACTAACTAACTGAGACTTACTAAACTATAACTAATCTAATAATTTCTCTATAGAAAAAACAAAGAGGCAGCACTGCCATTGAGCTCTGTCTGCAGCCAAGGATGGTTGAAAAAGAACTGAAGGGTTGGTTTGCACGTGCGCTACCGACCGGTGCCAACGGCACTGTGAGACGACTACTGTGCACATGCACCCCAACCGAGCACTGCTAATGAAAATCTCCGATCTGCAGTGCAGGGACACACCGACACCAAAAATTAAGCACCCAAAGGGACACTACTCAAATAAAAACTAAAAAGTTTTGGGCTCCAAAAGAAATCTTGGGCAAGTGATCTTGGAGAAGGCAGATGTATTTGAGAGTGGCAGCCATTAACGCCCAGGATTTGTAAGATACCCTATAAAGTCATGATGGACTCAGCCCAAATCCAGTCAGGATGCTTGCTAGAGGCAGGAAGGCAGAAGCACATTTCTATTTAGGTACTTTCCAACACAGTACTTCGAGGGCTGAAATTTGTCATCAATATCCTAATCAAGGATGGTTCAGAAAGGGAAAGCAGGAAACAAATACATTTCCTATTGCTCTGTATTCAGAGCAAGTGCAGCTGTGCTACACACAAAGAGCAGAGATCTTGTTATTGATTCATACAGAGAAGAATTGAACTGCAATTGCTGATTTTTTACAGTTTTGCCTTCTTCATTATGCATGTTGTTTCTATGAAAACAGAAATGAAAAGGAAGGGAGTTAGGCTGCTGAAACAATCACCATGGTTTTTCAGGTAGAAAACAAATCTGTGTGAATGACTAATAAATGGACTATGACAAAAGATTGATCTAGATACTTACAAGTCCCTCCTGATGGATGCTGGTGAGGTGTTTAAGTAAATCAAACTTAAAGACAGAATAAATTTTGATGCTATTACTGTTTTCAGATATTTGGAGTTACAAATATGAGTTAATGAAAAGTTTATATGCTAGAGACAAATCAGAAAATTTATTACACAGATTTCTGTGATCTCTTCTGGTCCTGTCAGTGAAAAAAGAATAATCAGAGACACTGAAGCCATTTCATTTTCCCTCATCTAAGTCACTTGAGGCTTACAACTGGGCTTCACAAGAAGAATGCCAAAGCATTGGGAAAAAAATTATGAAGTATGCTTGATATCACACAAAAGGTACATGACTCAAAAGTAGAAATACATGGAGAATACTTAGTTTTGGCGAAAGAGTAAGAGAAAAATCATTAAATAGCCAAAATAAATAACATAGAAATGTTTCATAAATTATGAAGCATTTTAATGATTTTTCCTTCTTTTTCAAGCTGTAGTTTTCCTTATGAAAGGGATAGACCTCATACAGCCTTTTCATGGTTCATCTATTCTTAAGTGTTCTTATGTATTCAAGTGGTCTCCTTTATCTAAATGAGTCCATCTTCATCTCTCGCCCTATATTAAGTGCTATTAGGTATTTTCCTTAAGCAGGGAGCTGAAAGATTACTTAGTAGCAACCATGGCTCTTAAGAGTAAATTGTCTATGTAGCTTGCTTCTTCAAGGGGCATCCACATTCCAGAAGCAGCCTATCTATACTGAGAACTACTGTTTAAATTGTCAATACATAAGCTGTTCATTGAATCAGCAAGGGCTGGGGCTATAACATGGTGCATCAAGGTCCTGATCTAACTCCCATTAAAGTCAATGGAAAGACTCCCATTGATTATAAGGGAATTGTATTGAGCCCCAAATGCACACTTTTCAGGAGACTTCACAACACACACTTTTAAAAAAAAAAAAGGTGAAATGCAATGTAGGACCCAGTGTGTTACCCTGAAAATTAGATTTTGAGACACTGCTATAACCACCTGCCTATCTCCCCCTCAGTCTGTTCTTCCCAAGGTATAAATTCCTGGGGTTAAGGAAACACTAAAGGACATGGATATAACCCCCCACCCCAATAAAGTAATTGATGCAGGCAGCATTCTTTCCAAAACAAAAGTATTTTTATTAATGTAAGTAATAATCCCTACTACAATATGATCTAAAAATCCTAAAAAAGGCACAAAATCCTGGACACCAATCCCTTATTCCAAGTTAAAGAACATTCAAATTACAATAGCATATAATTCAAATGATTCTAAGTGAAGTGATTTGTTACAAGTGTCCAGTTTACAACAAATTGCTGACAGCAATTCTTAAATATACTTTAAGTTTTACATAAATAAAATACAATTAACACACACATTCCAAGCATACACATATTAAATACTATGCTAAACTATACTATTCTAAACATTATATCAAAATCTGGCAAGCTGACTTTATAAATCCATTGGTATTCCTTTAAAATTACTGTGGCTGCTTTTAAAATCCTTAATCATTGTCTTTGTTCAGCTCTTGGTCAGTCAGCTTTGCTCTGCCCGTTTTCTTCTCTCTTTCTCTGCAGCAGCTTTTCTGACTTCTTTACAGCAGCTCTCTTTTTTCTGGCTTCCAGTTCCCCATCATCTTCCTATCAAATTCTTTCTCTTTCTCCAGTCCAGACCTTCTTCTCTCCCCATTAACTGACTGCTATGCTTTGTGTCTGGCCTTTTACACTTTAAGGACTTCCTTAAATACCCTTAAGCAATTACTCCATTCGCACAGTACCAACCATTACCTCAGAATTATGATTGACAGCTCTGACCTTTAAAACAAGTTGTGACCAGTATGAGTGGGCTATGACCAGCTAGCTGATAAATTAACTGACCTCTCTGTCACTCCTTACTCAATAGCCATGCTTAATAGCCACCCAAGCTCAGTAGTCACCAATCTTGCACATGCTCACTGTTGTCATTTACCTCAGAGTTGTGATTCTGCCCATCCACGTACACACATACCTGGCTCTTTGCCAGGGCACCATTTTAGAAATCCTAGGTTTTCACTAAGCAGGCCAGGGTCCGCAGCATCCATTTCAGGGTGGAGCGATTTTTGCTTATTCAGAATAGAGATCAGAAATACAAAGTAGAGACTGGAGAATTTCCCTAGGAATAAGTGGACTGAATGGTATGATAACATGATGCTTGATTCTGCGTTGCAGTTACTACTATGCCCCTGTATCATATTTGCTTGTAGGGCAAACATTGCTGATATTACTATTTGCTGCATTCATTTTAGAGTAATGAAGGAATTTGGATGAATAAAACTGGTAATTGTGTAGAGATGGGCTTTCCAACTGGGATCTTCTCTGAAACCTAGTAATGGTACCAGCACACTATAGTAACCTAATGTTAAACAGCAACTATTAACATTAAACATTTTTAAATCTGCAGGACCAGATAACACCCAAGAGTATTAAACTAACTTACTATTAATGTTGATTTTTAAACAAATCCTGGAACACTGGGGAACTTCCCGAGGACTGGGGGGAAATCTAATGTTGTGCCAATTTTTAATAAAGAGAAAACTGGATGACCCAGGTAACTGTAGTCTGACATTGATTCTGAGCAAAATCATGGAAAGGCTGATATGGGATGCAATCAGTCGAGAATTAGGGGATGGTGGCATAATTAATACCAATCAACAAGGTTTTATGGAAGATAGGTCTTGTCAAAAAATGTCTTTTCTTTTTTTTTATGAGATCATAAGTTTGGTTAATAAAGGAAACTGTTCACATAACATACTTAGACTTCTTAAGACATTTGACTTAGTCACAAATGACATTGAAAAAAAATTAAGATTATACAATGTAGCCCATATTAAATAGATTAAGAACTAGTTAACTGATAGATTGTAAAAACTGTAAATGTGAAATTCACATCTAAAGGGGGTGTTTTCTAGTGGGGTCCCACAGGGATTGTTCTTGACCCAATTCTATTAAATATTTTTATCAATTGTCTGGAAGAAAATATAAAATTATTAGTAAAATTTGCAGATGACACAAAAATGGTGGAATTTTAAATGATGGGAACAAGTGAGTATTACAGACCAAGCTGGGTCACTTGGTAAAATAGGTTTTTTTTCAGCAACATGCATTTTAATACAGCCAAATGTAAAGTCATACATTTATGAACAGAGAACGTAGATCACACAGGATGGGGGACTGCATCCTGGAATGTAGCAACACTGAAGACAAGTTAGGAGTCATGTTGTACCTAAGCAATGAGTGCAATGCCATAGCTAAGAGGGCAAATGAGATCCTGGGATGTAGAAGCAGGGAAATATCAAGTAAGAATAGGGAGATGTTATTACACGCCATATATGACATTAGTGTGACCATTACTGGAATATTGTGACTCAGTTCTGGTACCCACACTTCAAAAACGAAAGTTGAAAGACTGAAAAGGATTCAGAGAAGAGCTACAAGAGTGATTCAAGGTCTGGAAAGCAAGTTTTATAGCAAGAGACTCAAGCTCAATCCATTTAGTTTATCCAAGAGAAGGTTAAGAGGTGACTTGCTTGATCACAGTCTGCAGTTACCTACATTGAAAGACATTTCTGATAGATGTGACAGATATTGCAACAGCACACAGTATTGTGGGGACCATATTGTTTTAAGTTTATGAATGGTTTCTGTGTGTCACTGTGAGCCAGGGATTGTGTGCAGCTCCAGTGGGACAGGGTTATCACTGCTTCTCCAGGAAATAAGAAGAGTGAGTGTGGGGGTGATTAAGATGAAGAATGCAGGCTGTGAACACCTCTAGTGAGGTACCATGCCCTGAGGAGGTTTGCACAGAGTGGTTCAAACTGGGTTTTCCAGAGACTGACAGAGAAAGGGCTTTTGGTATAAAAAGGCTGAGTTTAAACTGGGCACAGGGCCTTCTTTTGATTCAGCAAATGAACAGCAACTTTTACCCAATAGGGGGCCCTCAGACCCTTGCAGAAGGATTTTGGTCTACTAGGGCCCTATAAAACTGATGGGTGAGCTCTAGTAAGCTTTTAATGTGTGTACAGGAACTTTAATTGGTTTTATAAGTTATCTCTGCAATACTGTTACCACAAGAATAAATGTAATTTTTTGTTTAGAAAAATGTAGAAATGTAGAGCTGAAAGGGACCTCAAGGAGTCATCAAGTTAAGTCCCCTACAATGAGGAAAGACAAAGTCAACCTAGATCATTGACAGGTGTTTGTCCAACCTGTTCTTAAAAGCCTCTAATGGAGATTCCACAACCTCCCTTGGAAATCTATTCCAAAACATTACCTCTCGAATTAGAAAGTTTTTCCTATTATTTAACCCAGGGTTTTGCAAACAGGGATTGCCGATTGTGTAGGGAAAGCCTCTGGCAGGCCGGGCCAGTATATTTACCTGCCCTGGCTGCAGGTCTGGCCAATCTCGGCTCCCACAGGCCGCGGATCTCTGCTCCGGGCCAATGGGAGCTGCTGGAAGCAGCGGCCAGTAAGTCCCTTGGCCAACGCCGCTTCCAGCAGCTCCCATTGGCCCAGAGCAGCGATCTGCAGCCAGTGGGAGCCACGATCGGCCAGACCTGCGGCCGGGGCAGGTAAACACACTGGCCCGACCCACCAGGGGCTTTCCCTACACAAGCAGCGACCCCTGTTTGAGAAACCCTGATCTAACTTATACGTAAGTTGCTGCAGATTGAGCCCATTACTTCTTGTTCTATCTCCAGTGGACATGGTGAACAATTGATCCCTGTCCTCTTCATAAGAGCCCTTAATGTATTTGAAGACTGGTATCAAGTCCCCCTCAGTCTTGTTTGCTCAAAGCTAAACATGACCAATATTTTAATTTTTCCTAAGCCTTGTATCATTTTTGTTGCTCTCCTCTGGACTCTCTCCAATTTATCCACATCTTTCCTAAAGTGTGGCACCCAGAATTGGATACACACTTTACTCCGGGTGAGGTTTCACCATGGCAGAGTAAAGTGGAAAAACTGTCTCATGTGTCTTATGTACAAAACTCTTGTTAATATGCCCCAGAGGTATATTAGCTTTTTTCACAACTGCATCAGAATGGACTCATTCAATTTGTGATTGACCATAACCCCCACATTCTTTTCAGCAGTAATGCCACTTCGCCAGTTATTCTCCGTTGTGTAGTTGTGCATTTGATTTTTCCTTTTATGTGAAGTACTTTGCACTCACCATTATTGAATTTCATCTTGTTAAATTCAGACCAATTCTCCAATTTGTCAAGATCATTTTGAATTCTAAGCTTGTCCTCCAAAGTGCTTGCAACCCCTCCCAGCTTAGTATATTCTGCAAATTGGATAAGCATACTCTCTTCACTTAATTATCTAAGTCATTAATGAAAATATTGACTAGTATCAGACCCAGGACCAACCCCTGCAGGACCTCATTAGATACGCCCTCCCACTTTGACAGCAAACCATTGATAACCACTCTTTGAGTTCAGTCTTTCAACTAGTTTTGCACTCGTCTGATTGTAATTTCATCTAGGCCACATTTCCCTAGTTTGCTTATGAGACTGTCACATGGGATTGTGTCAAAAGCCTTACTAAAATCAAGATATAGCACATCTACCCCTTCCCACTGATCCACTAGGTCAGTAACCCAGTCAAAGGAGGAAATTAGGTTGATTTAGCATGATTCGTTCTTGATGAATAGATGGCAGCTATTCCTTATAACCCTATTCTCGTGTAGATCCTTACAAATTGATTATTTCTTTTTTCCAGCATCTTTCCAGGTATTGAAGTTAGAGAATTATAAACAAAATCAATTTATGTCCGTTTTGTACCCTTTAATTATTTAAAAAAAAAAAAAAAAAAAAAAGGAGAGAGGCAAATATAGTACCATTCTCCAGTCCTCTGGGACCCTATCCAACCTCCATGAGTTCTCAGAGATAATTGCTAACGGTTCTGAGATTGCCTCAACTAGTTCTTTAAGCACCCTAGGATGAATTTAAATCAGGCCCTGCCAACCTGAATACACCTAACTTATCTAAATATTCTTTAGCCTGTTTTTTTTCCTGTTTTGGCTTGCATTCCTTCCTTCTTGTGGTTAATATTAATTGTGATGAGTTTCTGGTCACCATTAACCTTTTTAGTGAAGACTGAAGCAAAATAGGCACTAAGTACCTCAGCCTTGTTGATGTCATCAATTATTAGCTTTCCTTCCCCACTAAGTAGAGGACCTATGCTTTCCTTTGTCTGTCTCTTGCTCCCAGTGTATTTAAAGAAGACTGGTTAGTAACTGGTATACACTGTTGCAACCCTTAGAGCAGGGGTAGGCAACCTATGGCATGGGTGCCGAAGGCGGCATGCAAGCTGATTTTCAGTGGCACTCACACTGCCTGGGTCCTGGCCACCAGTCCGGGGGGGCTCTGCATTTTAATTTAATTTTACATGAAGCTTCTTAAACATTTTAAAAGCCTTATTTACTTTACATACAATAATAGTTTAGTTATATATTATAGACTTATAGAAAGAGACCTTCTAAAAACGTTACAATGTATTACTGGCACGCAAAACCTTAAATTAGAGTGAATAAATGAAGATTCAGCACACCACTTCTGAAAGGGTGCCGATCCCTGCCCTAGAGAAAAGTTAACCACAGGTGCTGGTTCCCAGTCAGACCTGCTGGGGAAATCACAGTGAGGTGCAGAAGTGGGACTGCAAGAACTGCAAGCCTAAATGCCCAGTCTTGAGGGAGAGAGATGCAAGTCTCTGTCCAACAGAGATGACAGCTAGGAGCCTGAAACCTTAAGTGGGTGCCCTTGAGGAAGACTAGAGGCAAGAGATGGGCAAGGTACAGCTAATCCTGAAACTGTGACAGATGGCTCATTAGCAGAAAAAGGCATAAAGTCCAATGTATGGAAGCTGATTTTAGACAAATTCAGACTAGAAATAAGGTGCATATTTTTAAAACAACAACAGTAATTACCCTCCATAACAACTACATAGGTGGATGTGGTCAATTCTCCATCACCAGAAATCTTTAAATCCAGACTAGATATCTTTCTAAAAAAAAAGATATGCTATAGCTCAACCAGGAATTATGGGCTTGATGCAGAAGTTACTGGGTGAGGTTCTTCAGCCTGTGTAATACAGGAGATAAAACTAAATCATCATAATGGTCCCATCTAGCTTTTAAAAAAAATAATTAAATAGTCTATCTTAGCAGCATTGTCTATTGACTAGGTGGTAGTATTTCCTCTGAGTCAGTGCTTATCTAATGCTTCATCGCAGCATGTTTTTAAAAACTGTAGTTTTAAAAGTGTCTCATAACAAAACCTATAGAAAAGAAAGTTTTAATGATTCATTCTCTTTAATTTGCCATTGAGACAAGAATCACAACTTTAAATTTTCAAGTGATGTAAAATAGATATTTTAGAAGACTATATTGAAAGTACTTTATTGAAAAATTAAGATGTTGGAAGTGTCTGGCTACATGACGGGTAAAACAAGACATTAAAAGTTTAAAATTTTTTTCACTTTTTTCAAAAAAAACTTACCAAAATACACTAAGTTAATTTAAGATATGTACATGAGAAATCATCAGCTTAATTATTGGGCAAAATGACAATATTACTTTCAAAATATGCATAATTAATAAAAAAATATAGACAAGATCAAAAATTGAGAGAGAGCAGGGAAACCTATGTTCCTGATAAATTTAGAGTCGTTTTAAATTTCTCTTGCTTTGGGCACTTCCTGGAAGAGCATCTTTTTTATGTCGCTGCTTTGCAGATGAACTACTGCATTCTTTTGATCCGTGGAAGGTGCACAAACACAAAATACAAAAGTCAAATGCACAGGCTTCTCGGCTACATAGTCCCCTTTTCTTTAAGGGCTGATACTTAGCTGGGCACTGACATCTTGGACAAGGTTTTAAAGCTTCATCAATAAAAAGGGTTTTGGCAATCTGTGTCAAGAGGGGAGAAAACAACATTTAATGCCTGCAGTTCTTGACTGTACATCTTAAGAAGTCTAAGATTCGTCTTAAGAAATCTTTATTTTCAATGCTAACACCTGGCTACATTGCTTACCTTAAGGTACTCTTCCTGTTTACTAGTTGACTGGGGAACAGAGCTGCATCCTGTAGGTGTTAAAAGCTCATTGCAAGAAGGTGGTGTTTGTGACACAACAGTTTTAGCTTGAGCTTGAACAGGTCTTAGAGCAGATCTACTTAGAATATTAAGTCTTGTGGCAGCATCTTCAACATGCAAGAGACATCCCTGTTACAGATGATGATTATAAGAAGAGAAATCAGCTTAAATGAGTATCAAGATAACCAGGGCTTTGTTTAATATAGCTTTGTTTGTTTTTGTTTAAGAACTATTTTTATTTTTCACAATAAAGAGGTACAAAATGTGTAAATTTCTTCAAGTACAAGTTTAGTATTTAATGGACAGGTGGACAAAACAGGAGGAAATATTGTGGTCTATAAATATCAGTTCAGGGTGACCAAATAGATTCTCCTTTACCACTTAGAAGACCTCATCTCTCCCTGCAACTCTCTCTGATATCTTTCCTACTTCAGAAATCTGAATAGGAAACACTTACAACTGCTTATAGGATAGTCACTTCACATCAGGTCACTTCAAGGAATCCCTACCCTAGAGGTAAGTTAAGCCACAAAGAAAAAAAACAAATCAAACAATTGGGAAGGAGTCACAATTTTAGTCCTACTGGACCTGCAAGCTGGGATTAAAATGGAATAAGAAAAAAAGGAGGTGTTGAAATGGGGCATATGAGAGATTAAGAGGAAGGGACAAGATTTTAAACCCAAAACCTGGTTCGCTTTAAATTTGTTATAATTTGAGAAAAATCCTATTGATTCCAAGCACTACATGTTTTAAACATTCTCCTTGAAGCGTGGCTAGAGTAAAAAGACTAAAAATGACATTTTTTACTCAGAATAGGTCTCTGCGTGTATTCTGAGTCATACCTACTGGGTAAAGATTTTACAACTCTCATAGTCAGCTGGGAGATTTCTGCAGTTTGCTAGGATCTTTACATTCTTCCCCTCTCCCCAAATCTTTCCAACACGCCCTATATTTAGAAAAATACTCCCTTTGGGAGATACATTACCCCAGCTTCCGCCTTCAGCTGTTTTATGTACAGCTTTCTCCTGAGATATGCATTTTTGTCTTGTATAACAATTTCACGCCAGTTCTTGCTTACTTTCCAAATACTGAAACAAAACAAAAAAATATCATCCACCTTTTAAATCTTGCTTAAGTTTTTACAAGTGGTATAGTTTAAGATCCTAATACTAAAAATTAACTCCTTTGATTTTATCATGACTTAAAATGAATCAATCATTTTGCAGAATGTTGCAATATACTGTAACAAACTCCACTTTACAGACTTGACTTGAAACATAACATTGCCTCACATATTCTTCTCCATCACCATGTGGAATTAAATACAGGAGATGGGGTAAGGGAGGGCTCATCTCCTGAGACAGAACACAAGGTAAAAAATCATTGACTGCTTTGCATGAGGTAGGAGAGTGAGGCGGATTGAGAGCTGAGGGGAAAAGGGTTAGAGAAGAACTAGGGGGCTGGATCAGAGCTGCTGAGCGTGGTGGGGGGAGGGCTGGAGGTGACCAAGGTGGGAGGATTGCATCAGGCCTGGGGGAGCTATGGCTGGACTGAAGGAGGTAGAAGCTGAGGGAGAAGCTAGGTATCTGGATAGGCAGGGAGCTGAAGAGGAGCTAGGTGACAGGGTGAGGGGGCTAGATTGAGGCTGGGGCGGGGGAAGGACTGAAGGGAGGCGAATTTTGGAACTGGGAAGGGGGCCCCTAACCTATTATAACACTAGAAGTCTCTGGGGTCTTGTTATGCTACTGATATTTCTTACTAAACTAATATTTTAGACTTACAACAAACTATTGCACCATCATAAACTGATGCGCTGGGAAATGAGCTGAGCTTAACATTTATTAATATTTTCACTGATTACCAAAAAAAATGGGAATCAATACCCTAAGTCTTTATTATTAGATAGAACTTAATTACAAGTGACATTTTTCATCTCTTTGTTACTTCAAACACATCAGTAATAAATTAATGTTATTTTTGTTACATGGGAGTAATACTGTTCAGGCCACTGTTCCAGCTCCCCAACTCATTAGCAGGGGAAAAAAACTTATTTTCAAAATTTTGAAAAAAAGAGTATATAGTTGTATTTCTTACCTGCATAGGCTTTCCACAGTCAAAGCACCTAAAACTATAGCAAGAATATGCTTTAAATCTCTGTATTTTAATTCTGTTAAAATATCTAATTTTTCAAGGCCCATTTTCTTGCCTATGAGTCCAGCAAGAATATATTCTAATACAGACATTTCAGCTCTTTCAGTGTTCTCCAAGAGTCCATTTCGCTCTGGTATTTTTCTTTTGCTTCGCATGAAGATTTCATGGACTACTTGTAAAGCAGGTGTTCTTGATAAATCCCCAAGATTTAGAATCAAATCTCCACTATTCTCCTCATTAAAAACCAATCCACTGTCTTCACTGGCAGGGTCTCTTGCTACTTTTAATTTATATTCTGAATTAATTAGCTTAGCATCATAGTCTTCCTCTGTCTCTGACTGTGAACCCCGTTCCCGAAGGGTGGATAACCTCCTCACTCGGTCTAGTTTTCTTAACTTTCTTTTAGCATCCAGAAGTTTGGAAACTTCCTTCTGTTTTTGAAGGAGTTCTTGGAAAGATCCTTCATGATCTGAAGAGGAATCTTCTGATTTATCTAAGCCAAGGGAATTAAACCCACTGTCTTCAGGCACCGAAAGGTCCAAGTCACTTACCACATGAGTAGGGGGAGTATTTGTGTCAAGTAAATCAAAGTTAAAATCTGCTATTAGGTTGCTGACTGGAGTCAGAAATTTATCCTCATTTGTCTCAGACAACATACAACACATAGGGGTTCTAAGCAATTCCAGGTAGGTGCTTTCATCATTAATGCTTGTAAGGGCACTATCACTGAACTCATTAGGAGTCTTGTCAATAATAGTATCCTTAGAATTATTATGGTGAATTGGAGATAAACATTCAGGTTCTGACAACAAATTGTTTTTACATTTGGAATCATCTACTGTAGAAGTCCTTTGCTGTGAAAAGGCAAGCCTCAATTTTTGGCAAGCAGGACTAAACTCCTCAGTTTTTAAAGTGCTAGTAGCTAAAGGTTTATATGTGTTATCTCTTGGAGAATATGAAGAACTTTTTGAAAGTCTTTCTTCAAAACTGAGAACATGAGATAATGTTTTTCTCCTACTGCAATCCGAAGAATTGGCTTGTCTTTCAAAGCATCCTACAGTGCCTCCCAAAGCAGTTTTAGACAGAAGCAGTCTCCTACGCAGTGATGAGTCTTTTTTACTTACTTTAGGAGTTTCAAAAAAATCTGTAGCTACATTTGCCTCTTTTCTTTCAGATAAGGAGATAGAATTCTTTCCATTTTCGATGGGAGACAACACTGGAATTACTAAATTAGGGTGTGAATGTTCAGAATACTCATGCAGTAATGATAGATGTCTTGCACTCAGTTCATCTTTATGTTCTGCATCAGTATGATCAAAGCTAGGGTCTTTTAATGATACATTATATCCACTATCATGAAATATGGAGGTGGAACAAGAGTCTTTAAAGCTGGAGTATTTCACATTGTTGCTGGGAGAAGTCAACCTGCCTCTTTTAAGAATAGACAGCACTGAGCGACTTTCTGACATCTTTCACTTGGAATTTCTCTGATTCTGTAAAAAGTGAAGACAGCATTTTATCTCTAGAATGAGCCATAAAGAACTTATTTTAAATACAGTTACCAATGGATATCAAATTATATCTAAGATGATTTCTTTTCATTTAAATATTTTCACCATCAAAATAGTAACCATAGTGAAAAATATTTTTATTGCATCTCTGTGGAAAGAGCACTCACACTCTAGCATGATGGATGCACTATTGATATTTTAAAAAAGATAAATAGATAGTAAATATTTTACTGATGTAAAATAATGGGGATGAACATCTTAAAAAACATGGCATAAGAGAAACAAAGTAAGTGAAAAAACACATCTGATCAGATAGCTGATCTACCAATCATCATCCATGGAGAATGGGTTCAGTCTGATCATAGACAATGGGCAAAATTTTGGCCCCATTGAGGTGAATAGCAAAACTCCTACTGACTTCAATAGGGTCAGAATTTCACCCTTCATGTACATAGAGTCCCTCTACTTTCTGCCAGTTCAGTTCCTCAGAGCCAACAGGGGATTGAAACTCATGAATTAATCTATTTTATTAGTGCTGATGGAAAGATGGGGGAAAAAGAAAAACTGCCACAAAAGCTTTTGGTTTGTTTAAAGAAAGAGGGAGCCCTGGTGGCTGATAATCCTAACTAATTGTCTAGAGTGTCAGCAAGCTTTCATAAATTTATTCAGATCCTTCAGTCCTTCAACACTGGAAACAGTTGAGTTCCAGTTACACAAAAGGGACAGTCTAGTGTTGGTCACTACACTGCTTCAAGACATTTTCTTTACAACTTTGAACAGAAATCACCAAGAATTTCTGCTCAGTCTCTTGGTGATCTGGGGTAATTAGCTCCTACCTTGTGGTTATACAATTTATGGGCACTGGAGAACTAATTAGCCTTCTCCCCATGTATGTGGGAAGAAAAAGATACTCTGCCCTATGGTAATAAGCTTTTTGCACAGTCAGAAAGGACACATTCTTTTCAAGGGAACAACAGAAGCTCTTAGGTACTTATGTGATTTCTCTCTGAAGGATGTGATTACCTGAGGCATTGATTGCTATTTCTATAACGATATAAAAAAGTATTCCCTCTCCTTCCCAGGTCAGACTGGCAAGGACATAGACCAGGTTACTATTTTGCAAGCCCAGGACACAGCTGACATGGTTACATTATTCAAAATATTCTTATAAGGACAAAGATCTCATGAGCCACCAAAGCTAGCAAAAAGTTACACATCTTTTAATTCCAAGCTTTGTGTTGGTGTATAATAGTTTCTAACTCTAGTAAATTGGGAAATATACCTAGAGATTGTCACTGGTCTCTCATACCAGACAAAAATATATCTTCATGGGCCATTTACCAGAGTGGGATGTCTTCAGTGTACCAAGAACCCTGAGCCAATTGGGCCTCCCACTACTAGAAAAAAAAGTAGTTGTGCCACCCTGTTATGCAGAATTATCCTTTGATGGATTTGGGGCATTGAATTACCCAATATCCCAAAGATGAAAGGTTATTTTTTGTGTTTTTTTTTTAAATTCCATTTGCTAGTGGTGGATGTGTAAAGGGGAGAGTTTTATTTTGTAGTAACAAGGCCACAGCACACAGCGTTTGGGGAACTAACGCTTAGGTAAAGGGCAAGGATAAGGCAGACACAGAGTACTGGCTGGTGATGAGGCAAAAGACTGAACAGTAACATGGAAGATAGGGTTTTGCCAGTAGGATAATAAATGCTTGTAAGTGTAGGTTAGGGTAAAGAGGAGATGATATATGACCAGGCTTGTATTGGGACCAACAGAGGCGGAGGACCACATGCAAGAGGTCCAAACACCTCCAGAGTAAGCGGATCAGAACAGGACACAGGGATTCGGTAGACCTAGATGAACATTTTGGGAGTGCTCAGAGCAGAGCCCCTACAGACTACACAACAGAAACATGCTGAGGGAAGCAATATGAATCAGCCAGATGCATTGAAAGGCACTCTGCCTGCAAAAAGATGCAGAAAACCTTCTAGAAGGGAAGGAATCAAAGCTGTTTTAGACTTAATTGCTAAATAGTTTTAAATAGCTTTTAAAATAGCCATTCAAGGCTCCAATATTGCAAAAACATAGATACTGTACATACTTACCTTTAAACACATTTATAGTTCCATTGCATTTAATGAGACTATGCATGCACTCAAAGTGAAGCATGTGCATAAGTGTTTGCAGGATCTGGGCCTTGCTTTCCAATACAGTCAAAATACAGCGGGAAAGGTGGAGGGGTGGGTGGGGAGGACAATATTTACTGTTAGCTCTAACATTACAAATAACTGAAAGCAGAGGATATCAAAAGCTGTAATTAGGATGCTATACTTTTAAAAGAAGTAAAAGTTGATCATTTCTCTTTGTCTCAAAAGGAACAGAAGGTATAAAAAGGGCGGGGGGAAGAACTCATGTAACACTGTTACAGAGATCTGAACTGGCAGAGAGATAAGGCAAAAATTATTTTTGCCACATTAAAATAATATCCCAAAGCACTACAAACTTAACCAAAAAAATGTGGGGGGTGGGAGGAAAAGGGGGGGCCAAGAGAAGAGCACTTCTGAGCTTCTTATACACTTTCTTGGATTGACAACACTATATATTCTTAAAATTGTAGGAGAGAAACACTGCAATAGAGCAGACAAACAGAACATGATCCATAATCATTCTTGGTAACACTTCCTAACCCGCACCCCAATCTTGCAAACCTTTATGCACATATTTGATTTTTATTTCAGTGGGAATACTTACAGTAGTAAAGTTCAGCTTGTGCATAAGATTTTGCAGGATTGAGGGCATAATGTTGCAAATCCAACATTAAAAGGGGAAAAAAACTTTTCAAAACGTACTAATATACATTTATGCATCAAATTCATACAAAGCAAGTCTCATTTCATTTGAGGATTGATATCTCCCACTGGAGTGAAATATTTTTTCTTTGTAATTCAGTGAGACAGTTAAAACCTCCCTTAGTAAAACTTCCCTTTTTCAAAATTTTCTTTATTCAAGTTGTTCTAGATTTGGTGTTTTCATAAGAGAGTTTTCTCTTTTAACAAAAGGAAACATGGTTAAATCCAATAATTTACTAGCCTAATGATACTTAGATGGTACATTTCACTTTTCAACCATAGATCTCAGAGTACTTTTTAAAAGGAAGTGTCATTATCCCCATTTCACATGTGAGAAAACTGAGGCATGGTGAACCAGTGGCAGATTAGCCACTGGGCCAACAGGGCTGTGCCCATTGGTCCCAGCGTATTGGGGGGGGGGGCTGGCCAATTGGGGCCCCATGCCCCAACCCACTCAGCACTCCTGCAGGGAAGCTGGGTCAGGGCACTGAGATTTACCCTGCTTCAAGCACCTTCCTGCTGGGGCGGGGAGCAAGCCCCCATGCCCTGACCCCACTCCCTGGCAGGAGCACCAGTGGCTCTCAAACACAGTGGCTCTCAAATGGTGGTTAATGGACCACCAATAAGCCACAGAGTGCTTCCTGACAGTCTACAGAAAGAAATATTTAGAGAACCAAGATATGGGAGGATTAGGATGTCTAGAGAGGAGGTGTTCCATGTGAAGATCCCTCTTATGAAGTGGCTCAAGGATGTAATGATTACTGGGAAACAAAAGAGCATAGTGGCTATAACAAAGAACTACCAGTCAGAGGACTGGGTTCTGAACTGCCACAAGCTTCTTTTAGATTAGTAATATAAAAGGTGTACATTACCGGCATCACCAAACTTATTTCTGTCCTCCTTTCTCAGTGCACCTGCTATTTTCAACAAAGGGATGGAGAAGCATTCTTGGTACAGAGATGAATAGTCTTTTCCAGTATTTAAATTGTCTAGTCTCTGCAGCAAACAAACTTTACCTGAAGATGCTCCTACATTCATCAAGCTGTGCAAGTATCCCAATCTAATGGACCCCAAATGAGTCATTACAACCCAACAATATTAATTACTCTGGAGGATGCTGTAGCTAATCCCCCCTGCACAATGGGTATGCTACTTACCCAGCTTTGGGAAGCAATTTGAGATCCTGGGCTGACGAAGTACTGTCTGATGCGAACAGCGTTCCAGAATAAGGCAAAGGCAGGAGCAAAAACAAATCAATGCATTCCAAAGGCATTAGGCAGCTCAGAGGCAAAATATGTTCAAGTCACAAAACAATTTAACCAATTAGTCTATGTATTTATTAGCTGTAACCTCCGCAGTTAGTGCCCGTAACAGCAGCAACAAGGCTAATTGACTAGACCAACCACCCAAGGAATAACACCTGTAGGACACTCAGTCACCTTGAATGATGGGCCCCAGGAAGGCAGGAGCTTCACCCCCGTATCCTTCTCCGGCAACTCAGTGGGCAAAGGGAAATTTCTGCCCCACAATCATGGGGCTTCTCCGAGGGGGTCAATGGGGCTGAGCGATAGGGACTGAAGTTAACAACATGCTGCAAGCGGGACTGGGAGCAGTGAGGGGCACCGACCCTGCGGTCCCCGCGGGGCGCTGCTCTCTGCTTCTTCCCGAGGCAGCGCCGAGCCTCTCTGGCCCCCAGCCCCACCGCGTTGCCCTGGTGAGGAGCCGCCGCCTCTAGCCAGCACTAGTTCCCCGCATGCGGCTGCTGTTGGTTTCCCTCGCTTGGATTTGAACTGCCCGCCCTTATCAACCGATGTAGCTTTCCCTCCTCCCCCTCAGTGCTGCCTGCTGGCACGGGGGCCAGAGCAAAGAAGGGCCCAGGAGCAAACCCAGTAAAGGGGGCGTGGGGGAGGGAGACTACCTCTGTAATTCCCCTCCACCCCCCAGTAGTCAGTCAGGAAATATACAGTGCGTGTGACGGGGGCATCTGAGGGAGCTCTGTTGCACAGACCGACCCCCATTCTCCCCACCCTCAATACTTCCAGGGCTGTGTCCATCCCCACTGCACCTTCGGAGGCTTTTTGCCTCCTCGTTCCCTCCCCTCGGCTAGGCTCGTTTTCCTACTTCTTCCCACTTGTGTAGGGCTGCTGCTTCTCTTTCCCGCACTTTTATATGGCTATGTCTCTCCCTTCTCCCCCCCCCCCCCCGCACCTCTAGTCACCCCAAGGGGGTACTGCTTCTAGACAGCCTGTCTGAGGTGACGAGGCTTCACCCTAGTGTGAAACCTTTAGGAGCCTAGCTTCGAGCATGGCCAAACAAAATGTTTTTAAAGGAGCTAAACCCTGTCTGCACGACCAATATAGCTATACTATAGAAATTAACTTGAGTTGGATGATTGCCAATTAACTCAAATTAGCCTACACATTTGTAACTGATAGTCCCGCAACAAACATTTGTAGAGTATCCAGACTAGAACTGAACATGACATATCAGGGTGATTTAGACTAACAACATATTCACCTCAAAACAAAAAATATCTCATAAAAGGGAGGAAATAATCAGCTTTCGGGGGAAAAAAGCAACAGTTTTTTTTAACTTTTATATGCTGAATATTTAAAATAAATTAAGCAGTGAGCATGTTTAACCTTACTCTTCACACACCCCTCCCACCTTCTTCTTTTACAGATCCAAACCACGTGTTTTTGGCACTTAAACTACACCAAAGGGAATGTCCCAGATAATTACACGTCAGGGGGCTTTTTCAAACCCCAAGTTCTCTCAAGGGAACAAGTTAGATAATTAATCAATTTATTGCTTAATTTATTAAACCTCATTTTCAATCAAATTATATGGTTAAAGTGACTTTTCTTAAGGTTGGATTATGAATAAATTACCTTGACAATATGAATGGACCCTGAAGGAGCAATACTGGTGGGGGACAATTTATGAGTTTGTAAAAAACTCTAGTTTAATGCACTTAAAGTGTACTGGAAAGAAATAATGACTGAGTTAATTGGAAGAGGCTGAATGGACACTGCTGATACTGGTTAAGGACACTTACAGAGATTGGCTGGGTAAATCACCACTTTTTATTGTTAGTGTGTGACTGCAAGAGTGCACTTTAAATTTTTTTCCTCTATCAAAAATTTTGGATTATTTTAAGATTTGAAGTTTTGGTGGGGAGAGAATTTTGGTGCTATGGTAAAAATAAATATTATACTAATAATGGAAAAGTTGTTATACATGTGAGTTGTGTGATTCTTAGCTCTGTTTTTACAGTACATTTCTTACTCCTTTAACAATATTTTTAAGATTAATTCAAATGTAGAAAACATTTTAAAAATTTTGATAATTTAATCAGACAAAACTAAATTTCTTTCAGCATTTGGGAATGCTGGTAGAATTCTTAATGGCAGTGCTGAATGTACACTGAATGTTCTACAATATTTATTTAGTATTTTGTAGGGGAAATTTTAATTATTGTGGCATTGAGATACCATGGCTAAACCTATATAATGACCATCATATACACAAGATTTAGCCTAAAATTTGTGTTGAGCTTGTGAATAAGAGAGCAGTTGGCATTTTTTTTCACATTTTAGTTTGTGACTGCTGATGTATGCACTGAAACTTTTGAAAACGGATTTGGTAACAAAATCCTATTCTATTACATTGAAAATATATTTGTATTTTAGCTTGAAAGTTTGTCTTAATTAATGTGGGAGAATATGGTAAGACCCACACAATATATATCTATATTTTCATTTACCTTGATCTTTCTCTCTGGAGCTTAAGTGATATATTTCTGAATATAAAAAGGAGCTTCAGGCAAAGTCCAGCCCTCCTTGAGTTAAAATTTTGCAGTCATGTGATCATGTCTGAGTCACATGTTTGCTTTCCACAAGCTATATAGACCAGCTCAGGTACAGTCAAATATATTCTACTGAGGCCAGTAGACTTCAAATTCATTGTAACTTCTTTGCATTTGCTTATGAAATCCATGTAGTTATTTATATGCAAGTTTATATTTCATTTTTTCCAAAATGAAAAATGGTGATACCTCAGCATCAGTTGCCTCAATTTCCCTCCGTGTTATGTGCTCAGTAAGCCAGATTCACTCCTGGTGTGGATCGAAGGGTGATGGTGGCTTGTGTTCCCCATTGCAGGGGACTGGCCTAGCCCCCTTGCACAGGTTAGGGCAGCCCTTAATTTGCATCCCTGCTGCAATAGCCCTTATGAGCTGTTGTGCAGTATTGCATATTACTCAAAGCATTGGTTTGCCCTTGCCATGGCAAGCCTATCTCCACCAGTCCCTGAAGTATCCTTCAGAATGATCACTGCACTGGGGAGCTCCTGCAAGAGAAAGGTGACACTGCTATGCCATCTCTGTGACTTCTTGAAAGGTCCCTTAGTTCTAGGGTGGTGGTGGGAAATTCATGGCTGCAGTACACCTGATATTCCCTACAATATTCTTTTTCTTGTTCAGGAGACTGATAGTATAATTGCACTAGCATATTTGTATTCTTATGGTTTGTGATTTTCATCCACACAGATTCATCTTTATTCTCCTCTCCACTCAGAAATTTTATCTGATTACATTCTGAGGAATCTATAAACTTAAATGCACATATGTATCATGATCATAAAACAAAACGTGATTGTAATGCATATGTATAAATCAAGAGAGTTGAGAGGGTTGCTGTCAAATCCTTAACTTTGCTTTTCCTACTTTTATATAATTAAAATCACAACCTTGGTTTAATGCATAGTTATATTTGCATTTAACCGTGGAAGCTTTGTCAAATTCTCTGTTACATCACCTCAAGCAGATTGTTATAATAGTTTTGGAGTTGTAGATAGTACAGAATTGTCAACATTCAAAACACATTAATCAGGCCACCAAAATCACAAGTGACTTAAAAATCAGGGGATTTAAAATGTTATAATAAATGTGAGGCTCTTTTTATTTGCTTTCTGGTTTCTGAGCCTTTAGGGTGTACTTGCTTCCTATTTTCAAACTTTTCTCCACAACCATGAATACTAAAAAGCTACTTACCAAAGTCAATTAATTAATAATAATAAAGCTGAGATTCTCATGAAATCTCTTGATTTCAGCAGCTGAGCCGTAGAGAAAATCATCAAATATCACAAGACTATTGATAAAAGCATGAGAGTCGGCAACACGTATTGGTATTTGCTGACCCTTTTGCTTCGTGAAGGAGCTACGCGAGGAGTCACTATAAAGGTGAAGGGGGTTGAGAGACAGGAACAACCTACGGGAGAGGAGCTGCTCAGGAGCAGTCACACCCCCAGGGGCAGGAGGAGCTAGGGCGAGACGAGAGAGTGTAGTGGGGCTGATAGATTGCAGGGCACAGCACCAGGTAGGAAGCGGTCTTCGGATGGGGATACAGACAGCCCCTGCACCAGGGGGCTGCGGCTAGAATAACGCCGCCCCGCAGCAGCTGGAGCAATAGCGCCTCCCCCATGACCACCCGAGCTCGACTCCTCCTCGTCCTACGTCAGGGCAGCTTGGGGTGGAGCTGGCCCCGATTGCTGCGTCTGCGCGTTTCGGGAGGAGGCCTCGCGACTCGTGTGTCCTCGCAGGGGTCTGTCGCGTACCCAGTCTGGGCCCGAGCGGAGCGCAGCCCGCACCGGACAGGTACGGAGCAGTTTGGGTGTCTCTTCTCCTCCCCCATCCCCGTTTCCTCCTCGAAGCCGGGCTCCTCCCGAATCCCCCCATCCCGTCCCCTGTGGCCCTGCTGCTATCTAGGTCTCGCCGGCTACTGTCCCCGTCTTCCCCAGCGGCGGTGCTCTAACCCCCCCCTTCCCTCCCCGTGCCGGGGTTGGGGGGCGCCCCTCCTCGCGAGTGAGGCTAGAGGTGTCTCTGTGCGTGCGGCAGGGGCGAGCGGCGGCATCCTGCCCCCACCCGCTCTGGTGGGCACAGTCTGCGCGTTTATTCAGCAACGCATTGATTGTCCCCTGTGCCGCGCTCCTGCCGCCGGGAGAGGGTGCGGAGCAGAGACCCACGCCCCAGGGGCAGACGCTGTTCTGCTGGCAGGCCGGGTTCTGAACACGTGGTGAAGCTGCTGGGGTTCCTCAGCTCTGCACGGGGAGGGTGCTCCGCAGAGGAGCGTGGTGGAAGTGATGCAGGGTCCCGGGTCTGGCCCTGTGAAGACACAGGCCACCCAACCGTAGGCACATAGGATCTGCACAGGGGTCAAGCCAATTTGTGATACAGTACTTTCACCGGAGTCTCACCCATGCGGCAAGCATAACACAATCGTGCCACCATGCTGTGTGTATGAGCTTATCACCTTGGCTAACTACGTTCATATCAGTGTATTCTTGGGCAGCTACTGACGGGGGTGGCTTGCCTACAGAACATACATTGACAAGATGCTGCTATAACGTTTAACAGTCTGTAACCGATTAGTGAAATGTCTGACTTTAAACTTGGTTTGTATCCACACAGTGTGGTTAATGTTTGGTAAATAATGGCAGCTCTTGCTAGTGTGTTCAGTTGGCACATGGCTGTCTACCATTACTAAGTATGTTATTTTGCTGTAGGGATAGGATCTCTTGTGTAACTGAGTTAATTGGTCCTCTTTCCAGATCTTAGTAACCATGGTTATAGACACAACTGTGTTTAGACCCAATGATGCAACTAATTGTTACAAACTCTGTTAAAAATCTGTGGAGTAGATAGGACCTAGATCCTCTGTGCAAAAATATCTTATTCTGGCATTGTGAGGGCAGACTTTGTCAAAAATGAGTTCAACCTGATTCAGTATAATTAGGTGTTAATGATTATTTAACAGTTCCTGTTAACTATTGATTGGTTTGGCAGTCAGATCCAGTTACCCTAGGATTGGGAGGCAAAGTACTACTACTTTTCTGCCTGATTCTCACCCCTGGTTTCTGTCCAGCATGTCCATCAAAGGTAGTGCAGGATTAGTCAGTGTTTTAAGTGGGTGGAATGGTATGGTTGGGTTTATCCTGTATATACAAGTAGTGATGTTGTCCATTCCCAAAATGACAATGTTAGTGTATTGAGACTTGAGTGATATATAGTTGATTATATTTTTATAGTTGTAGCAAAATCTTTGATTAGTGGGAGAGACTAATGCTCCCCAAGCTTTATCCAAAGAAGGATATCTAGCATATTGAATGACGATGGGGCTGGTGTTAGGGCTGTCTTCAGAGGTCTTTGTCTCCCTCTCTAATCAAGAGCATGGATTTTTATTTTTTTTTTTATTGACAGAATATGGATTCCCAAAAGGAAGTTCAGCCTCCAAAGCAACAGCCAATGATTTACATTTGTGGAGGTAGGTTTTATTCTTAACATTTAATAATATTTGCTGATCCCCAGCTTGGTCCTGCTAACTCTTGTATAACATTGTTGCAAGTCTTTGCTTTAGAGGCTATTTTCTGGAGGTGTTCCCGAAAGATGAGTGTATTGGTCAGGAATGACATTGAGGTATATTGGCTTTGGTTCATAATGCAAGTTTCACAACCAGACTTGACAGTGATTCAGTTGTCAAGGTGGAAAAAAGTAGAGACTAATGATTTTGGTCTCAGCTGCCACTTTTGAAAGGACTCCTCCATGATCTTCTAGTCAGATGTAAGGGTCACTTCAGGTTCTTTAAAGTTATGGGTTTTAGTTGGAAGTGCACTGCCCTGATGCTACAAACATCGGCCTTGACCCTAGTGTATCTAGTTGCAGAGTACTGTGCATTGATGTGGACAAGAAGCTGCCATACCCCATTGGTGGGTAGGCAGTTGAATCAGACCATGCGAATCATCATGGGGACTTTAAAATCAATGCTTCTACCATAGCTTTCTGTATTAGCAAACATTGAACCTCTAGCTATCCATCAAGATATAGCTTGACAATCAGAACATAAACGTGCTGAAGACTACCCAGAACTTCCCATCTGGCAGGCTATGGACAGCATCCCCCAACGATGCCTGAAATTGTGAAAACTGTGGACCACACATGTCTCTGGATCTGGCCAGGGAATGGCAAAGTATCTGGACCTCATCTACAGTTCCAAACAAGCACATTATCACTGACCCAATAAGCCACTGTCCCCGCCTGCAGACTGGACCATGCTGAATCTCATCTGAACAAAAATCAGACATCCCTTCCTGTGACTGTGGTGAGAACATGCAAACCATTGAACACATCGTAACACAGCGCACCAAATATGGATTCAAAGGTGAATTTGATATCCACAACTTCAGAGAGAGAGCCTTGAAATAGCTTGTGGATCTACAACGGCATCTGTAGAATGCTGCTATGTAGATGCCGTGTGTGTGGGAGAGAAATAATATCTGCTGAACCTAACATCACTATTAGTAGTAAGTTGTGGTATTTGCTCAGGGTGGCATGCCATCTAACTGCAAATGGTGCAGAATAATTATACTAATATGATGGATTTTTGCTTCATGGAGTGATGATAATGTGGAAATAGCTCTTTAGAACTTCTGTCATTGGGCACAGGTCACACATTGCCATTCTTTCCAAGTACCTTTATAATCTGTTCTGTTTGTAATGTGGTGCAATGTTTATAGAGTAAATAAGAATAAAACTACCATCACATCTCAGAGAAAAGCCCATGTGGTCACTTACTTTTAGCCAAAATTGTTATGGCAGGGTTCAAATGCAATAACTTGTAAAGGGATTACAATACTGTTAGTCTTCTGGGGGCATTTTTTTTGAAATACTGTACCTTCCATTTCAAGCAATCAAAGGCAAAATAATTTTGTCCTTCAGAAATATCTTTGATCCAAGGAGAAGCCATCCCTGCCGATGGTTTAGCACAAGGGTGGGCAAACTCTTTGGCCCAAGGGCCACATCTGGATATGGAAATTGCACGGCGGGCCATGAATGTTCACTAAATTGAGGTTGGGGTGCAGGAGGAAATGAGGGCTCTGGCTGGAGGTGTGGGCTCTGGGATGGGGCTGGGGATGAGGGGTTTTGGGTGCAGGAAGGTGCTCCGGACAGGGACTGAGGGGTTCGGAGGATGAGAGGGGGAATCAGGGCTGGGGCAGAAGGTTGGGGCATGGGAGGGGGTCAGGAGTGCAGGCTCCGGGTGGCACTTGCCTCAAGCAGCTCCTGGAAGCAGCAGCGTGTCCCTTCTTTGGCTCCTACGTGGAGACACAGCCAGGCAGTTCTGCACGCTTCCTTGTCCGCAGGTGCCGCCCCAGCAGCTCCCATTGGCTGCAGTTCCCAGTCAATGGGAGCTGCTGGGGCGGCGCCTGTGGATGGGGCAGCGCACAGAACCTCCTGGCTGCCCCTAAACATAGGAGTCGGAGCGGGGACATGCCGCTGCTTCTGGTAGCTGTGGCATGTACGCTCGGAGTGGCACCCAACCATGGGCGGCAGGTTATATACATTTGTGGTGCTTGAGCACCAGGAATATTCAGGGCTGGGTGCCCTGCTCCAGCAATATTTGGAGCCGGGTCTCTGCCCCGGCCCTGCCTGGATCGGGCCCCGGTCCCCGCGGGTCTCCTCCCCGTGTCCCTGCCTGGAGCAGGTCCCAGCCCCAGCCAGAACCCTCATCCCCCTCACACCTTAATCTCTGCCCCAGCCCTGAGCCCCCCTGCAGCATGAACCCCTCATCCCCAGCCCCAACCGTCATCCCCCTGCACCCTGATCCTCTGCCTCAGCCCTGAGCCCTCCGCATCATGAACCCTCATCCTCAGCCCCACAGCCCTCACCCCAACCCTACCAAAATTTCTACAAGCTTGCCACCCATGCACCCAACCCCGCTCCCTGGCTGGAGTGCAGGAGCAGGGCAAGCCCCAGACCCTGCTCCCCAGCGGGAGATCAAGGGCCAGATTAAATCGGTTGGCTGGCCGGCCAGACGTGGCCCGGGGGCCATAGTTTGCCCACCCCTGGTTTAGCAGCAACCAGAGAGAGGGGTTGTACTCCACAAAACATAATCTTTCTTAGTGCCTCCAACCTTTTAGAGCGAGTAATGGTTGTTAGCACCACAGGCCCTGCTGCACAGACAGTCACTTTGGTCAGCTATATAATATTTTTGGATTGCACTATGTTAATACCACTCAGCTGCTAGTATAGTATGGGCAATTATTTGTGAGCACATTTTTGTAATATGTCCATAGATTTATTCTAGGTAATTTGAATACCACATACTTTATCATCACTAAAGGTAATAGAACGAACATTGTAACTTTACAGGTTAGCTAAAAGTGTTTACCCTGAAGAGAAATCAAGTACTTGATTTTAGCAGTAATATTAATTCACTAAAGTTGTTTTGTTTGCCACAAATGCAAATCTTTAATTTTGTTACCTTTTCCAAAAGTAAATTATAACATCTTGCATTTTGTATTTCTCGTTATAGTGGTCTAATAAGATTTTTTTTTTCTCCCCAGAATGTCACACAGAAAATGAAATAAAAGCAAGAGATCCTATCAGGTGTCGAGAATGTGGGTACAGAATAATGTACAAGAAAAGAACAAAAAGATGTATCCTTTCGCACATGCCTATTAAATTGTTTGAGTGGGCAGAGGAAGACAGTGGCTATAAATAAAATAAAAAATTGGGATAGTACTGAAGAATTGGTCCAGTATCAAAAAAGTCTTACAACCTAGTACTTATGCGAGGAAGAACATATAACATCTTAATTATTTTCAGTGATGATCTTGTTAATTAAAGCACAATACAATAAACTTATTGTATTATTACTTATTCACATAATATAAGAACTAGGGGTCACCAAATGAAATTAATAGGCAGCAGGTTTAAAACAAATAAAAGAAAGTTCTTCTTCACGCAGCGCACAGTCAACTTGTGGAACTCCTTACCTGAGGAGGTTGTGAAGGCTAGGACTATAACAATGTTTAAAAGGGGACTGGATAAATTCATGGTGGCTAAGTCCATAAATGGCTATTAGCCAGGATGGGTAAGAATGGTGTCCCTAGCCTCTGTTCGTCAGAGGATGGAGATGGATGGCAGGAGAGAGATCATTTGATCATTGCCTGTTAGGTTCACTCCCTCAGGGGCACCTGGCATTGGCCACTGTCGGTAGACAGATACTGGGCTAGATGGACCTTTGGTCTGACCCGGTACGGCCTTTCTTATGTTCTTATGTTATGTAACTTTTGTAGTCTTATATTGCGGTGCAAACAGGTAAAAAGTACACTGGATAGAAGATACTATCATGCATGCAAAATATATTCCATTTTTCAAAAGCATACAAACAAATGCTAACTATGGCGATAACTGGAAAAATGAGCCTCGATGCATTTTGCATGACTGATTTGTGATTTGTATTTTTTTAAATTTTGTTTTCCCCTGTCATTTTCTTTAACTCTAACTATTACAGTGGTTGTCTTTGATGCTCGGTAATGGGAATTCAAGATGTAGCTGTTTTGGCCTGGTTCGTTTTAGTATACTGATAACTTTGGTTTGTATACACATCTGTTGTGGAGAAATATATACTTTTCATTCTGATATCAGTTGTAAATTATTCAAGTAGTTAAATAAAGTTTTTAATATCAAATATTCAGTTTCACTTTTGAATTCAGTGGAGTTATGCTTGCTTACACCAGAGCTAAACTTGGCCCAATATGTCCAAGTTCCCTGATTTTTCTATTCCCATCTCAGAACCTCACTAAGACACCATTCCCGTAGAGACTTTAAACATGTTTAACTTTATATACTGAGTAGTCCCATAAACTTCAGAGAGATTACTTGCTGCATAAAGTCAAACGTGCATAAATCTTTGTAGGCTTGAGGGCTAAATCTAGGCAAAACGGCTGTAGAACAACAAATAGTGTCAATGTATGATGTATTCTTTATAGGCTGCTGATTAATTGCAATTAACTCAAAAATTAATCACATTGTTAAACAATAAAATACCAATTGAAAATGTAGAAAAAATCAAACAATATTTAATAAATTTCAAATATATTGCTTTCTATTACAACATAGAATACAAAGTGTGTACAGTGCTCACTTTATATTATTTTGATTACAGATATTTGCACTATAAAATGATAAAAGAAATTGTATTTTTTCAATTTGTCTCATACTAGTACTGTAGTGCAATCTCTATCATGAAAATGCAATTTACAAATGTAGATTTTTTTTTTTGTTACATAACTGCACTCAAAAACAAAACAATGTAAAACTTTAGAGTCTACAAATCCACTCAGTCGTACTTCTTGTTGAGCCATTGCTAAGACAAACAAGTTTGTTTACATTTACAGGAGATAATGCTGATCACTTCTTAATTAAAATGTCACCTGAAAGTGAGAACAGGCATTCGCATGGCAGTGTTGTAAATGGCGTCACAAGATATTTACGTGCCAGATGCACTAAAGAGTCATACGCCTCTTCATGCTTCAACCAGCATTCCAGAGGACATGCTTCCATGCTGATGATGCTCGTTAAAAAAATAATTTAAATTGATACATTTGAAAATGTAGAAAACATCCAAAAATATTTAATAAATTTCAGTTGGTATTGTATTGTTTAACAGTGCAATTAATTTTCTTAATCATGCAATTAATTGTGATTTTTTTTTTTAATCGCTTGACAGCCCTAGTTCTTTATCATCTGAAGACATCACTTCTCTGGGGAGAAGAAAAAAACTTACTAATTAAGTACCCAGTGCTCAAGAAATTCAGAGTTGAGTTTGAATAATCTGAGAATTAGTTGGGCACTTAAGTCCTAATTTTAGGCTCCACTATGATCCACAAAACTTCCCTCACAGCCTGTAGATACCTAAACTGACTTGGGGCTTGGCTACACTTACAAATTCGCAGCGCTGCAGCAGGGTGTGAAAACACACCCTCTGCAGCGCTGCAAATTGCGGCGCTACAAAGCGCCAGTGTAGTCAAAGCCCCAGCGCTGGGAGTGGCGCTCCCAGCGCTGTCCGTTATTCCCCACAGGGAGGTGGAGTACGGACAGCGCTGGGAGAGTTTTCTCCCAGCGCTGGCGCTTTGACTACACTTAGCGCTTCAAAGCGCTGCCGCGGCAGCGCTTTGAAGTTTAAGTGTAGCCATAGCCTTGTGTCTGATTTCAGGACAAAAGTTCCCTTTGTGTCTAAGTTTCTGCCTCTGGGCATGTGCATTTCAGGCTCAATCTAGGGAACTGGGTGCCTAGCTCCCACGTAAGAACATAAAACCAACCATACTTGGTCAGACCAAAATTCCATCTAGCCCAGTGTTCTATAGCTGAGTGTTTACAGCACTGCCTTTGTGGGGTATGGGAGACTCTTGTTCAAATTCTTTCTTACAGAGAGTGTGGAATTGAACCTTGGTCTCCTACATCCCAGGTGAGTGCTCTAACCACTGGGCTTAAAACTATAAGGTAGTTAACACTTAACTCATTGAGCTTTTTTGTGTGGAATGAGGCAGGCACCTAATTCATTTTCACAAGAAATACCTTAGGCCTCTATGTGGCCTGACTGCAGCGAGAGAGAGGGGCGGGGCCTGCCTATGACCCCAGGCTTAGATGCGTATCTCCATGAAAGGGGCAGCGCTTATAACAGCTAGTATTATAAGGAGAGAGCAATTGGACACAGGTACCAGGAATTGGGGAATTGCATTCTAAAGCAATTATCTTCCCCATTCATTGTATAGGGAGCCGAAGCACCTAACTCAGACTTTGTGAATGCTAGTGTTCCTATGATTTTCTAGGCACCAAAGTTAGGTATTAGGTGTTGTGACACTGAGCATCATAAGTCTCTTTGTGGATTTGTGCCAATGTCCTTAACTGTTTCATTTTCTTTCTTTTAAAAACTTGAATTTTGTAAATGATGCATTTTCACTAATCAACTTTTGGTTTTTTTAAGGGAAACAATATTTCTAGGAGCTCTTGTGCAGCTTCCTAATGGTATTTTATTTTCCACTTTTGTTGTTTTTGCTAAATAAAGATACCCTTTAATTTTTTTTTAATGGGACAGTATATTTCATCACCTTGCTAAATTAAGGGAGTGAGAATTGCTGCCCCACTCTGCTCCTTCAGGGCTGGCATTCTGTCCCCTGCTCAGTTTCTTTCAAAATACACCTGCCAAAATTCATTCCATTGAGAAGGACAGGCTCGAGTAATGATGGCTGCTGTGGAGGTTTGCTTTTTCTCCTTAAACACCAGGCTTTTCCCTGACTTTGACTGGGAGATCCTGGGCTAGGATGCCCAGAACATGCAGCTGATGCCCCGACATCCGTGCATCAGTTCCCTCACTTTTCTCCCAGGCTCGAGGGGAGGACAGGGCACCCTGCTCAGCCCCGCCTCAGCGGCAGGCTCTGGCTACCCATGTAAAGCAGGCCGAGGCACGCCTCGCCTCGCCCCGCTGCTCGCAGCAGAGGGAGCTGGGCAAGTTGCCGCGATTCCAGCAGCGCCTGGCTGCGGGGAGACAGGCAGACACCCGGCCCAGCCCCTAGCTCTGGGGGCGGGGGGCGCGCGCAGCCCCGCGACTCCAACGGTCGCGCTGCCGGGCCGACCCCGTGCGCATGTGCCGAGTGGGCGGGGGAGGGTCCTGCGCCCGGTTGCCCTCTCCGGACGCAGGTCGAGAGCGAAGTTGCCGACTGTCCTGCGGAGTAGTGGGGGCACCTGGGCAGGTGGGTCGGCCTGGGCTGCCGCCCCGCTCCTTCAGGGCTGGTGTCCCGTCCCCAGCGCGACTCCTGAGCCCCCCGCCCGCCGTTCTCCGCTGGAGCCGGGCCTGGGGTGCATGCGGGCGGCTGTGGTGCGTGGGGTGCACGGGCCTGGAGAGTGGGGTGTGCGTGTGGAGGGGGCAGGGAGGCTGTGATGGGAGGGGGTGCGCTGGAGCTGCGGGCCCGCGGCCCAAAGCCCTCGCCTCGGGGGGGGGGGCGTGCTTCCCGCACAGCGTGTAGCCCCCTCCCGAGGGGATGGATCCGCGTGGCAGCTAGTGCCCTGCTGGCTGTTTCGCTGTGTGTGAAAGGGGGGCAGGGCAGCGTGACTCCTGGTGCTTCCCGATCCTCTGTGGAAGGGGCCAAGCTGCAGAGTTTATGTATTATCTCCCCTGCCACGACCTGGCTGGGTGGTGAGGTTTGGTCCTTACGCCGTGCTACTGGACTCGCCAGAAGCCATGCTGTACATAGAAACAGTTGCTAGGCTAGGGCGGGCTTTGCAGGTCTATAGTCTCCTGCTACGGAGAGAATTTTGCTGGGATTATTCCCTTTGTTGTGAGAGTTGCAAAGATTACCAGAAACACACGTTTGAGCTCAATTCTGCTGATGTTACATGATAACACTCCTACTGACTGGCATTGCACCTGTGCTACTTAAGGGGAAGAATGTGGCTCTTTGTCTTTATTATAATAAAAGATAGAACTATGAAAAGTCTGATTGTAAAAACACAAGAAGGTTGCACAAATACATAGGTGTGAGAAGAATGAATTTTGAATATTCAACCTGTATGTATCACCCAGTGCAAAAGAAGAGTAAACATTATTTGTGTTACTGGAGTGCTTAGGAGCCTGTCATGGACCAGGACTCCATTGTGCTGGGTGCTGTACAAAAGATCAGAAAGAATCCCTGCCCTAAAGAGTTTACAGTCTAAATAAGATAAGAAACAACAGATGGATACAGACAGATAGATGGGGAGTACCAGGAAACCATGAGACAATATTGGTCATGATAGGTGGTGGTATTAGTGCACAGTGGTCTAACCATTGTCAACAGTTTTGAAGGCATCATGGCAAGGGAGAGGTTTAAGATAGGATTTGAAAGAGGATAATGAGAGTTGGTGAGGGGAGTGCTGGATATGCCTCTTTTGTATTGTACAAACTTAATTTGTTTGGTGAGTCTTAAGCTGCCACTGGGAATTTCCACATTTTATAATTTAGATGTTTCCTATTAAAATAGCATGCCATTTGGATTTTTTTTAAAGATCACAAGAAATATGGCTGAAGTACAGCAATATTGACTCAAATTAACATTTGTAGACATTTTCACATCTATCAGCAGCAACTCCATTTAAAAATGCATGGCAGTCCCTCAAAACTCCTCCAAGTTATTCTCGTCTATGCCTGTGGAACGTAAATTAGTTACCTCAACTTGCTAGTAGTTTTAAGATTATTTTTCTTCAATACATTTCCTTTTCTTTATGAGGGACAAAATAAATTAGCAATATTCATTTAACAGGTATATTACCTTGCATGAGAGGAACAGAAGCCAAAAGGTTTTCCAAAGGAGAAACTTGAATATGTAGTCTATGACGTTTCTAATTTTGCTTACATTATTATAATTATTATTTCTGCGATGCTATATGCGTTTGTGGCACCTTGTGGTCACAATAGAAGAGAATGGTTTTTTGCCTCAAAGAGTTTACAATCTGTCATATCAGTCCTGCAAGCTGATAGATCCTTGTGCCCACCCAGACCCTCAGTGAAGTTAGTTGGGCTCTGGACAGGTGGAGTAGTTTGCAAGACCAGAGCCTCAAATTGGCAACTCCTTCATCATGCCAATGGGACTATATGCATGAGTAAGGATTAAGTGTGAATTAAGGGCTGGACTATTTCTTAAAATCAGATTTGCCTCAAAATATATCTGAGTACCACTTCAGGCAGCAGAATAATTAGTTTTATCTTAAAAAAATTTTAAGGAATGAGTGACCAGCCAGTTTCATCTTTGTGGGATCAGGGAACAACAAAGACATATCAAATTCCTATTAATCATCTGGACTACAAATTCATTGAAAAGTGCTCAGATGTTAAACACCTGGAAAAAATTCTCAGGATATTGAGGTAAACATTTAAAATTCTATCTTCATTATTATTTACATTACTGCTTTTTTAATTTTGTTTTTGGTTAATAGTTTATCTATTTGTAAGATTCTGAGGATTTGGCCCAAGAGTACTGGGCTCAGTACTTGACTTATCTTAAAAGTGTTGGTGACTTAACATAAGTTAAATCTCTAAATTAAAATAAAAAAGGAAACTAATCTTGTGAAAGGTTCCTTATTGACAGCACTGAAAATAGAAGTGCTATGTTAAATCCACAGAACAGGTACAGCTTGAGTAGCAGCAGTGGCAGAGTCTTCTAATTGTTCCACCACTGTACCTCATTTGTGGCAAGGATGGAGTTGTGAGGGGGTGTGTTTATTTCAGACACTGTGCTGATTTAATCCTTGCAATTTTTGGTGAGAATATCAAGAATATTTGTATGTACAGTGTTCTTGTAGCCGTGTTGGTCCTCTAAGAATATTTACAGTTAGTACTAATTGCAGTGTTTTTTGTCATGTGAACATTTGCCCATTAGACACTGGACCAAGGCCACCAACTCAATTTACAGTTGTCATCAAACTTCTGTAAGATGGTAATAACAACTTCTAATCAAAGAAAAAAAGTCTTCTGTAGTCAGTACTGTATCATTCATATATATAATATATATGAGAAGAATGCAATATTGTTTATTTGTTTTGCTTAGTTTTTAAATGATGTGACATCGTTTTACCTTTAAGGTCTGGTGAGGAAGGATATTACCCCGATCTTACATTATTCTGTGAAAAACGCATTGAATGTTTAGCTCCAGGGAGCAGAGCCCTGCGAAAAGATAAACCTCCAGCCTCTGCATCTGACTTTACAATTGAAGAATGGGAAAAAATTAATGATGAAATGAAGGTAAAGTATAATTTTAATTTAATATGGTACGGCAATGTAAATATATTAAAGTAATTAATTAGTGATCAGATTTTTTGGTAGTAAACCTGTTTAGAATTTGATTGTCTCTGTTGTTCTCAGACTGGTTACTGATTACATATCAGTAATTCAGCAATTTGCAGTTGCTAATAGTTCACATGGCCTTGCACATTAGGACCTGTTTCATTAAGTGTGGAAATATTGACCAGAACTCTCTTAGTTATCCTTTTTATTTGAATAGGACCCCTGAATCTTTAACTTCCATCTAACAGCCACAACAAATAATGACACATGTATACACCACCTTTGATTCAGAAGAATCACAAAGTATTTACAAACTATATTCAGGGAAATGCATCACTCTTAACTGAAAAAATGTAGCATCTGATTATGTTGGGGCACATCAACACTGCATCACATGTTAGGACAGGAATTGAAGAATTTCATATCTAGCTGAAAATGTAGAGGGAACTTAGGTGGAAGAGCCTTTAGCGTTAATGTTTCATCTTAAGGACATCAGTTCTAATAGTTTGGCATCTCAGCAGTCACAACTGGATGCAAGGCCAAGTCCTAATGTGAAATATGAACCTGTGATTTTCTGGACTGGAGTTGAGTATGCTACTGAGTCATACTGGCGTTGATCCTGAGAGGTATCAAGCACTTGTGGAATTTTTTGAATTTAATAATATGACCCCTTTGAGCTCTCCTATTTTTGGTTAGAGATTTAATGAAATTTTGAGGTTTAACATGTGAGAGATGGTTTGGAAAGGGATTCCTTACAATAATGATGTATGGGTTGATATTTTGTGTTGTTACTGGATTTTTTTTATCACAAGTCATGTATATATTAGTCTAATGTGTCCTAATCACATTTACACTGTTTCTGGTTTTGATTAATTATTGCCATTTTCCCCAAAGAGGATCCGCTAAACTCTTGTCAAAAACATTTTTTTTAAAAATGATTTGTTCCTTCCACTACTCTCCCAAATCCCAGCTTATGATGACTATCATAGCAACAGAGAAGTGCTAGACATGACTCCAACTGGAATTCATCGATATCATTCTTTGAGTTGGGTATATACAGGGCAATATATTATATTAGATCATCAGGAGGTCTGCATTTACTATTTTGAGGTGCAGTGATATCTGTTTCTTTTCAGAGCTGGGTGACAGAAATGAAGGAAGATGATTATAAAATACAATTTCCTGTAACAGAAACACTTCATGAGAGACTAGACAATTTGCCAGCAGTTCGTGGTTCAAATAGCTGCCTTCATGGTGGCCAGGTAGCTCTTTTCTTAAAAATATGTGTAACAAATGCATTTTAATTTTTTATTTCTGAGATATGTATGCCTTTATACATAAATAATGTGTTAATTGATCCTTTCTTGACTGTTTATTGTAACCAGCGGAGTATCAGTGAGCTTAATACGGATCCCTAGAAAGCATAGGTGTAGTTTGACTTCTATGTATGGGGAGGCAGAGCCCTGCCATGCAGGTCAGCTCTGCATGGCAGGGCCCAGGGAGGGAGCACCACCTTCATGCCCTGACTCACCTCAGCAGGCCATGCAGCCTGTCTGGGTTGGGGGATGACCAAAAATTATAATGCAAAGGGGGGGAGGGAGGGGTCAGCTCATAAACTTTGAAAACTGCTCAGGGTGCAGGGAGGGATGTAGCTAGGAGCTGTTCCTCTGTGCCCCACTAGGGGGCCCTAGCTAGCGTGGTGGGACTTGGGAAGGTAGCAGTGCCAAATGGAAGGCAGAAATCTGCCACCCTCCCGCCCACCCCAGTGTTGCCCGAGGTTGCAGTTTCGGGAGGCAATGCCCATGCTTGAAAGTGACCAAAATTAAAACAAACTATCTCTTTAATACAGTACTCTACCTCTTCACTTTGTATACCCTGAGTTATTTCCAGTGCCTTGTTAGAGACCATCACCGTCCTAATATAATTATAAGACATATTTAATAAATCTTCACAAAACATACACAATAAGTAATATTTTAAATATTTCCCTACAAAGTGCAATACTGTAGAATGGATTGAGAGAAAAATATAAGTTGCCAATGAGATGTTTGAATCCTGGGGTGGTGTTATAAATGATCCTATCTAATTCCCATCCAGCATGCAGATTTTTGGAGCACTGATAGACCCAACTGACTCTAAACTCTTATATGTTAACAGTATTTAAATTTCTGATTTGTGTCTTTTATATAAAAGTGTTCTTTAAGTGATTGCTAGATTGATTAATTGTCTGAGAATGCATCTGCATTAGCAAATTAGTTAATAATTACATGTAAATAAATACATACAGATCACATATACTTTTAAATGTCAGTTCATTTAATGGAAACTTTTCATGGAAATGAACCAATTTTGAGGCAATTTTAGTAGGAAAGATTTTTTAGGTTGAGGGTGGAATTTCTGATCAAAATGAGAGACAGACTGACAAAGTGACTAACGAGTAGCCCAGTGGTTATGGTATGTACCTGGGACATGGGAAAGCCAGGTTTAAGTCTCTGCTCTGTCTAGTTCCAGGCCAGGTCTCTCTCTCTTTTGTTGTGAAAAACTTTGAAAGGTCTCAGATTTGTCCCAAAGCAGAAAGGGGAAATTTCTGAAATTTCAAAAATGTTCATGGGAAAGGAAAACTGTTTCCTGCCCAGTTCAAGTAGGGTATGTACAGGACAGTGATTCTGAATTGTTTCCCCTATGTTCAGTGTAATTACGAGAAGAAAATTAATGTGAAGGTAGGTTTTGGGGTATCAGCAGCTGAGGTGTCCCTGTTATTTTGTTTCTATTGAGGCAGCAATTCTGGATGTGAGAACTAGGTTCCCAAGAGCATGAGGGCCTGGCTGTTGAGGGCTCTTAGGTTTTTGGGGTTGGATCACTGGTTCATTCCACAAGAGGGCAAACCCTGTTTCCACCTTCTCATGTTAGAACAATATGGGGATAAGTGCACAAGTGAAACCTCACTGAGTTTTCTTCCTTTGGGTTTCACCGTGTGATTTGGGGTGCTTTGTCCTTAAGTTTTAAGTTTAAGACTTCCAGGTTGATGATTGATACATGAGTGAGTGTATAGTGTTGGAATCATGTGTATCAAACACCTCACTGATTTCCCTTAAAACAAAAGTCAAAACTAGGAAAGTCTTGAAAACTAGTGAAGTTTTGAAAACAGCTATATGCTGGAGACCAATCATGAATAGTGTTGACCCCAGATGAGAATAACTATGGGACCAAAAAGCGAAACTGACAGTCAGGGAATTTGTTAAACAATGAATTCTCAGTCTCTTTCTTTTCCTTTTAGAACAAAGAAAATAAACAAAGAAAGAAGAAAAATATTCCACGAGATTACAGGGAATGGGACAAGTATGTTAAATCGTCTTCTTTTAATTTTGTATTGAACTTCTTTGTTTTTGCAATAGAACTGTACTAGGTACTAATTTAGATTTTTTTAAAAAGAGAAACCTGTTTCATGCACCTAATAATATATTGCATGAAATTATAAGAATACAGGTGAGACATGTTTTTATTTAATACACTTCTACCCTGATATAATGCTGTCCTCGGGAGCCAAAAAATCTTACTGCATTATAGGTGAAACCACGTTATATTGAACTTGCTTTGATCTGTCGGAGTGTGCAGCCCCACCCCCTTGGAGCTCTGCTTTACCCCATTATATCCGAATTCGTGTTATATCGAGTCGTGTTATATCGAGGTAGAGGTGTATAAACATTCCCTTTACATATAAACAGTGTAGCATGGAGCCAGTACTTGAGAACAAAAAGTGAAGCTGCAAAGTCTTATTTGTTCAGGCTAGATATGTAGACCAGAAAGTAAACAGACAACATAAATAATAAGTAATTTAATTTTTCAAATTTCATTTTTAATCATCAAGACTTTAAAGTCTAAGGAAATATTAATAAAACAAGTAAGGACATTTAACGTGATTTTTTTTAACCCTAACTTTAAAAACAAAACAGGCGATACTTATTTTATGTTCCTCAATGTAGTATTTGTGTGCGTTAAGTCCTATTTCTGCATTAGGACACCAAGCAGGGGGATTTCCTGCTCCTGCACTGAGCTCCATTAACCTCATAGACTTGGACTTGGTGCAGGCACAACAGTTTGCCCTCAAACTGTCAGTTGCAGGAGCAGGGCCTTAACGGTATCTGACCATTGTATAAGGCTCTAATCTTACAAAATGTACTTATGTGCATAATGTTTACAAAAACAGGGCCTTAGTGTTTACAAGTGGTCTAGAAAATATATTGCCAAAAGATAATTTTGACAAAATTCACTCTTGTCATGTGCCCTCTAATGGGTGGCAAAATGATTTGTCAATCAATTTAAGTTTCAAATAACCTGTGACAGAATAACCTGCGTAAGAATAAATGGAGCAGGTGATTTTTGTTTTCCTTGTTCACCTACACACTAGAAAGGAGCTGCTATATTTATTGTTGTGAAAAATACAAGATGTATTATAATACTTTAGTGTAATATCTCTTATATTTATGGCAGTTTTACTTATCTGTTCTGTCTTCCAATCCTTGAATTTAATTGGGTCTACAGAAAATAATTAAATTTATTGCTGGTTGGAAATTTTTAAACAAAAATTTTTTTTCTCAAAAAAATGCCAGTTCGTAGAAATAAAAAATGTTCATGGAAAGAGACAGTTTTGATGAATTTCTCATTCTGAAAACATTTGAAAAATAATAGATTCAAATGGTCAAAATCTCATTTTGACATTTTCTAAATTAAAAAGTTCCATTTTTCAGTTTGAAAGGACTTTTCACTTTGAAATTTAAGTGAATTTAAGGTAAAACTCTTTTAAAAGGTCAATGTCAAAATGAAACATTTTGATTGACCTGATTTGAATTTTCTAAATGTTTGGTTCAAAAAAATTGTCAAGATTGACTTGATTTGGGTCAGGAATAAGTTTTGAAATCTTGAAAATTCTTGCAAGGTGGAAAAATTTGTTTCCCGTCCAGTTATAATTAGAATGGTCTTCATTGTTTGTAGGTAGTGGATGACTTGGTTCTGACACAGAACCATCTGCCTTTTCTTCCCAAGTTAGTCTCTTAGTTTCATTCGAGCCAGGACATTTACTTACCGGTCTTCTTTCTGAAGCCACATAAGTCAGAGGAGGAGGAGTGTAGGCTACACGCCCTAGACGTCACGAGGGCTCTGGCCTTTTACATTACGGAATGGCTTGGTCCCGTCAAGTTGACATAGTTATTCGTCTCTGTGGCCAACAGCATGAAAGGTTGCCTTGTATCCTCTTGAAGAATTTCTTCTTGGATCACTGCCTGCATTCGCTTCTGCTATGACCAAGTGAAGGTGCCACTCCCAGCGATCATTACCGCTCACTCTACAAGGGTGCAGGCCTCTTTGGCAGCCTTTCTGGCTTATGTGCCTATCCAGAACATCTGTAAAATGGCCACTTATTTGTCTGGCCGTACCTTTCCGTCCCACTATGCACTGACCCAGCAGGCCCAGGACGATGCTGGCTTTGGTAGGGCAGTACTGCAAGCTGCTAAGCTGTGAACTCCGAGCCCACCTCTGTGGATTCTGCTTGTGAGTCACCTACAATGAAATCAACATGAGCAAGCACTCGAATTAAAAATGGTTACCTACCTTTTCATAACTGTTTTTCTTCAAGATGTGTTGCTCATGTCTATAACATTTCCCGCCCTCCTACCCCTCTGTCGGAGTTGCCGGCAAGAAGGAACTGAGAGGGTGCAGGGCCAGCGGTGCCTAATATGCTGCCACATGGGAGCGCCATTCCAGAGGACACCACAGCTGGCTATACGGATACTACTAAGGCAGAAATCGCCAACAACATGGGCGTGTGCACACCTAAAATGGAATGGACATGAACAACACATCTTGAAGAACAACAGTTACAAAAAGGTAGGTTTTTTCCCTTTGGTCTTCCACTTACAATATTTAATCACTTTGTCTGTTCCTGAGAAGTGAAAAGTACCTGCAACTCCAGTTGTCTTCAGTGGGAGTTAAAAGTGCTCAGTATCTTTTAGGGTTGGCCCTTTAAAACACTGTTTCTTGAATTTTGCCTGATTCTTAGAATGCTGTACTGGGTTTGAAGTGGACAGCATGGAAGAAAACACACACAAAGGAAATATAAATTGTTTAAAAAATTGTGTGTTTTCCCTGAATAATTTTGGATTGTTGAACAGATTGACAGAATCTTTGTACCTAATTTAGTTTATATCTGAAATATAGTATGTTGTTCTGTGGGTAAAGAAATCTTGTTTTGCTGCATTTTACTGTGTGTATGTAATTTATTTTTTTTTACTTTAAGGTTTGATGTGGAAAAGGAGTGTTCAAAAGTTGATGAGGTCTATGAAGAAAATAATTCAAAAGCATGCTTCAATATTAGTTCAAATTTACCTGTAATTGAAAAGAAAATAGACACAACAGGTAAATGATGACTTAGTATCAAAATTGTCTTTTCTTTGATTAGATATAGAATTAACATTGGTCAGTAGAATGTTCATGCAAATTGAAGAAACATTATAGAGGAAAAATGTGCTTTTGCTATATATCTCTTCCTCACAGAAAATAAAAATAAACCATGTTCTTAGTAAGTCATCCCAGAAAATGGCCATTTTGCAGAAATTGTGATACGCCTTCTAATAATGCTTATTAAAAAAGATTTGCTTTAAATATAAGCATGAAATTGGGGCTGGAGATGCTGAAGATAAATACGTCATCAAGATTGTTTTGTCCCATTTGTAAACAAAACATAAAGCGTATCAGGGCATAATTATGATATTCTCGTAGAGTTTAGAATCACTTTCCTCTTACTGTTTATAAAAAAACAAATCAGTGGAAGCTTGAAACAGATTTTTATTTTTCTTCTATAATGCTGATACTACTTGGTTGTTATAGCATTGCTCATGCATATTGGTATGCTGTGTGTGTAGTTTAAAGGTATTTAAGGGTGCTTTCAAAGAGTATTGAAACCACAGTTGTCTTTAAATTATCTGAATAAAAATAATTGGGGACAGTACATACATGCTGGCTTATTGCCTACCATGCAATAATGAGAAAATCTAGTTCTGCTTACTGTCTATTAATGGTTGCAAGTTAATCTGAAGCTTAAGACTTGCTTGGATCAACCCTGAATTGGTCTGCTGAGAACTTTATTCACCTTCTTAACCATCCAGCTTCCTTCCTCTGATGACTTGGCTTCCCATCACCTTTCAACATGTTGACCCATTTCCTCAGATGGCCAGATAATAGAAGCTTGTCCTAGCAAAGTGGAAAACAGGTTTTAGCCCAAACAAATGATCCTTCTGGAGTGTTAATGGTAGTTATTCCAAACATGCTAGCTTTTACTACAAATGCAGAAGGATCAATTATTCATCTGAAAACATTTTTCTACATAGTTCTTATCAAAGTGAAAGCACATAGTCTTCTCTACCAAAAGAGAATTTGAAATAGAAATAGCTTAAAGATCAGTTTAATGTTTTGTATACATTATACTGTGTGTTTAATAATTCATAATGGAAGAAAATTGCAAAGATACTAAGCCCATTGTTTCCTGCTTGTTGTATATAATGTATATACAGAGAGAAGTTGTTATAGGGCATCCCAGTGCTCACTTTATTTACTTATTTAAACTCTAAGATTTTATTGGTGGCATGGAGGATGGCAAAGGTCTTAAGTCTTAAGCCAAGAGGCACAGATTTTTCAAGTATTTCCTTTCTAATGCATACTCAATTTTGTCTGCCCTTGGACTCTGTTCATCCTAGAAACTTTCAGTACAATTTTTCCACTGAAAAGAGTCTTGAAAAATGTGTTAAAGTCACTTGAACGTTGCTGAATACAAAATATCCATATACAATCTTTTATCCTAAAATATAAACATACTGATAAAGTTTCCTTTTTTTGTTTCACTTTAGGAGTTTTCACACTTTTTTAAATAACATGGATCATGTCTTAATAGAGAGGTTGTCTTGTAGTCTACTCTCTATAACTTTTAAAACCAATGTACACAATATAATTAAATTAAAATACTTCTATGTTAAAATGTCATATTTTGCATCTGTTAACTTTTAGATATAAAAACAGCTAACTATTATGTTCTAGGTATGACTAAGAAAGAGAGAAATTTTATTGCTAGTCGTGAAAAAGAAAAAGGTAATGAAGCCTTTGCCATTGGGGATTATAAAGAAGCAGTGACATATTACACTCGGTGAGTTAATGTCATGTGAACCATTATTTAAAACTTGTAATTATTAATTAATAATATGTATATGTTAATCTAGTTCAGGGTCTTTCTTGTTGAAGCAACATAATGATCAACTTTCTAAAATGGCAAAAGATTTTACATTGGGGTATCTCAAGATTCTGCATGTTGATTAATGATGTATAAGCAACGAGGAAAAATGGGTGAAGAGTGAGGTGGCAAAATTTGCAGATGACACAAAACTATTTAGGTTATTTAAGACTAGAGGAGACTCTAGAGGGACCTCACAAAAGTACCGTGTATACTCGTTCATTAGCCTGTTCGTTTATAAGCCACCCCCCCAAGATGGTTAGGTAAAAATAGCAAAAACTTTATGATCCTTTCATAAGCCGACCCTATATTTCAGGGGTTGGCAAACTTTGGCTCCTGGCCCGTTATGGTAAGCTGCTGGCGGGTCGGGACTTCTTGTTTACTTGGAGCATCTGCAGGCATGGAGCCCCTCAGCTACCAGTGTCCATGGTTTGCCGTTCCCAGCCAATGGGATATTTAAAACAAGTAACTTAGAACAATATGAGACTTTAAAAAGTCTTAAAATCCTTCAAAGTCTGAATCAGTCTCTGATTCACGAAACAGTTCATTAAACTCGGCTTCAGTCACAGCTGCACCTGCATTGTCATTGTAGATGTCGGCAATGTCGTCTTCAGACTCAGATTCCTTCTCATCATCAGCCTCTGTTGTGTCATCAAATATGGCATCTTCTGACCCGTCGAGTACATTGCTGATACAGCTTTTCCTAAATGATTTTTCTATCATTTCCGAGGGAATAGACACCTACGCGTTCTTGATCCACTGGGCGACCAGATTGATTTCGGGCTTCATAAGATTCCCGCCTTTTGTCAACTTCACTATGCCTGAGCACATCCATTCAGACCACATTTTGTGTAGCCTGTCTTTAAAGGGTTTGTTCAGGCAGACCTCAAGCCGTTGTAGCCTCCAGGTACTACAGCTGAAGCAGTTTTCATATTTTTGGCCACGTTTTTCACCTCATCAGTCTTGTGTGCCCTAAACATGTCTCAAACGAGCATAGCAGGTTTCTTGAAAAGTGCTCCTGGTCTCTTATTCCACACTTTTTCCAGCCATTCATTAGTCCCACTTTCATCCATCTGTCCCTTTTCGTGTGCACGTACGATGACACCAGCAGGAAATTCCATGTTTTTAGACAAGGTTTTTTTTTTAAAAATAACAGGAGGGAGCTTTGATCCATTTTCCAAACACGATAAAACCACTGTAAAATGGATTTTTTCATGGCCAGTGGTTTTAATTAAAACTGTTTTTGAACCAACACCGGTTGCCGTTCTGTTGCTTGGGAGATCGAATGTCATTGATGTTTTGTCCATATTTCCTATTTGTGACAGTTCAAATGCATATTCCTTTCGATATTTTATGATAAACCTTTGGAAAGATTAGATTTTTTTCTTCCAGATATCTTGGCAGCTTTTGCGCTATCTTTGTTCGCTGACGAAGACAGAGACCATGACGGTTCATGAAGCGAGTACACCAACCCGCTGATGCGACTAGTATTGATGGCTTTACTGACTTGTATTTGTTGTCTTTCGACATTTGCAGAGCACGCAGACAAATTCCAGTTCTAGTGACAATGTACCCATTTTGTTGACGTTCAACAACCCAATTATTGAGATCTTTCTCTAGCTCACGAAATGAAGTGCACCTCGTTGGACATTTTGTCTTGCTTCTTGGCATGTCTTTTAGTGTTTTATTTTTTCGCCATTCTCTTACTTGCTTCTCATTGATACAGAATTCATGAGCAGCGGCACAATTATTGTTTGCTTCTGCATATTCAACAACTTTAAGTTTGAACGCTGCATGATAAGCAGACTTTTCTTTTGATTTCATTGTTCATTTTAAATACTAGTATGAAAATAGATTATTATTATTGTAGTTATAGATTTTGTAGGACTTTATATAGAAATGTCACCTGCTTTATCACTGTCAAATTATTATTGTTCTTTGTTTATTTCAAAGCAGCCCTGTAGATTGGCATGTCTGTGGGGATAACAGGCTATTTCAATTTTATTAGAGATTCCATCGATTCTGCATGTTATATTTTCATATTGGCTCGAGACTTATGAGGTCCATTGGTAGAAATGCATTAAGAGATCAAATTACACAGTGGTGGATTGACACCAGTGCTATAATACTATCATTCATTGTATTTTTCTGATTGGTTTGTAAAGCATAGCATTTTGTAAAATGCATTGGTCAAATGTCATGCAGATCTGCAGCACTGCTCTTTTTAGTATTCCTTTCAAGCCAATCTAGTCCACTAAACAAAGCCTTTGCAACTTTAAAAGGCTGCAGTATTGACATCAGAAAATGGGTCAGCAAACTTTGACTCCCAGCCTGTCAGGGTAAGCTGCTGGAGGGACATTTTGTTTACTCGGAGAATCTGCAGGCATGGAGCTCCTCGGCTCCCTGAGGCCGTGGTTCGCCATTCCCAGCCAATAGGAGCTGCGGGAAGTGGCGCATCACTTCTCTCGGCTCCCATTAGCTGGGAACAGCGAACCACGTCCACAGGGAGCCGAGGAGCTCTATGCCTGCAAACGCTCCAGGTAAACAAAATAACAATGTATTAGATATTCAATTCAATGATTGCATAGAGTTTAAAATCATCAAATTTTGGTGTAGACCCGTTTATAAGCCAACCCCTGCTCTTTGATATGTCACTTTTTTACCAAAAATATTCGGCTTACGAACAGGTTTATACAGTAGATGAGCTGCATAGTGCCAAATGAAAGTCATTGTTGATAAATGCAACATATTATGTATTGGTAGGAATAATTTCAAGTAGTAATACACACTGTTGGGTTCTAATGTAAGTATTAACTACTTAGGAAAATGACGGCGCATTATTGTGGACAGCTTCATTAGATCATCCTCTAAGTCAGGGGTCTCAAACTCAAATGACCATGAGGACCACATGAGGACTAGTACATTGGTCTGAGGGCCGCATTACTGACACCTCCCCGCTGCCGCCCTCGGCCCTGCCCCCCACTCCACCCCTTCCATGAGGCCCCGCCTCTTCCCACCCCTTCCCTGCCCCCATTCCAACCCCTTCCCTGAAATCTCCACCCCAACTCCGCCTCCTCCCTGCCCCCAGGGGGTGCAGGAGGGGTGTGGGGTGCGGCAGGGGATCAGGGCAGTGGATTGGGATGTGGGATGCAGGAGGGGTGAGGGGTGTGGCAGGGGGCTCAGGGCAGTGGGTTGGGGTGCAGGAGGGGTGCGGCAGGAGGTTCAGGGCAGGGGGTCAGGTGCAAGGTGTGGCAGGCGGCTCAGGGAAGGGGGTTGGGGTGCAGGAGGGGTGCGGTGCAGCAGGGGGTCAGGGTGCAGGGTACGGCAGGGGGTCGGGGTGTAGCAGGGGGCTCAGGGCAGTGGGTTGGGGTGCAGGAGGGGTGTGGCAGGGGGTCGGGGTGCAGGGTGCGGCAAGGGGCTTAGGGCAGGGGGTTCGACTGCAGGAGGAGTTTGGGGGACGCGCACTGGGGGCAGGGAAGGCTGCCTGCCTGCCCTGCCCCTGCGCCGCTCCGGGAAGCAGCTGGAACGTGGGGGAGCAAGGGCACAGGGATGTGTGTGGCTGTTGCTTCAGGTACCGCCCCCAGCATCTTCCATTGGCCAGGAACGGGGAACCGCGGCCAATGGGAGCTGCTGGGGGCGGTGCCTGAAGCAACATCAACACACACCCCTGCGCCTCTCCTCCCCCAGGTTCTGTCCGCTTCCCGGAGCGGCGCGGGGGTAGGGCAGGCAGGCAGGGATCTTGCTCTGCCCCCGGTGCACGTCGGGCTGGAGCCGCTCTAGGTAAACGCTGGCAGAGGGTGGGGGGGGCCATGAGGAGCTCGCGGGCCACAGAAAATAACCTCGTGGACTGCATGTTTGAGACCCCTGCTCTAAGTGATCTGTACTGGTCAAGAATGCAAAAATATTAAGATTGGGATACAAAATAATGCTGGGTTTCCACAGGATCTCTTCCTCCTTAAGAGCACAGGGTAGACTATGCTCTGAAAATGAATCCTGTTGTGTAGTTGTGAATGTGAATGAAGTTGTTGTTGTTTGTGGGCCTCCTGCCTCATTTGTTACAAAAGTTGGAAGATGTGTGGCGGGGAACTGCAGGAAGATAAAGTGTAGTCTTGTGGTTAAGACAGTTGAATGGTACTCTGAAGTTGGATTCTCTCCTTGCCTCTGCCACAAATTTCATGTGTGATGTTGAGCAAGTCTGTAAACCAAAATTTTCACAGGTGGCCACTGTGTGTTCCTCATTTTGTGGTTATGCAACTTGCAACACCTAGTCTGATTTGTGGAAGTGCTGAGCACTCACTGCTGCAACTGAAGTCAGTGGGAATTCTGCTCTGAACATATAATTGCTTACCATTTATTAGCACATTTAAAAAAAAGTCAGGCCCTAGGCTTCTTAAATTGGACATCAAAAATTTTGGACATTTTGGTCTTAGTTTCTGTACCTCAGTTCCCTATGTGTAAAATTTGGATAATAATACTACCTCCTCTCACAAGGGCATTGTGAGGATAAATCCGTTAATGTATGTAAAGCAGTAAGATGCTATGATCTCACAGAAAAGCCTATGAGGAAATTAATTCTGTATTCAGTGTAGAATGGTGTGCAATAAATAAAGTGTGGGGCTACACATGAAGTGATGAGTATAAAAATAAATATTGACTAGACACCCATTCGGTGAGCATCATTCATCCTTTGCACTGAATGAGGCAAAAATAGTATGTGATCACATAATTAAAGTAGTTATCATAATGCGTATACAGGCAACCTTAATTCTGGTGTTTTCTGCCTTTTGAGTGCTTGACTTTGGAACCTTAATGTTATTTTACTGTAGTTTTTTGGGGTATAATATGGATATCAAGAACATCCACAGTTGCATTATGTAAGATATTTATTTGTTTGTTTATTAGAAGGAACATAAGCTCTCATTCTTCAGGGCCTGAGCTAACCGCTAATTTGCAGGGTTAGAAGAAACTTCCACACATTTGACCACAATGGTTTGTTTAGTTTTTATTTTTTTCCACCTTCATCTGAAACATCTTTCATTGGTCAAAGACAAGATACTGATTGGACTACTGGTCTGATCCAATATGGCAATTATTATTTACTTAAGTTTATAAATTCATAAAATTTGAATAAAATGTGTTTTAGAGTGAATTGATAGCAATTTTAAGTGACTACAATCCTATCTAGTGTACAGTCATATAGAATAAGGTCATTATAACCTGATTATTCTATACTGCATGTCCATCTTTTTTCCTCCTATATACCATCTACCCAGCCCTACCACTCCAAATTGAAAATAAAAAGTAGGTTTTGTTTTAGTCACCATCATTTACAAGAAAGATTTAATAAGAGATGAGGAGCCTCAAAGTTCTCTAAATTGTTTTAAGAGATGCATCACTTTTGTACAGAGCATGCTCTGGTGCAGTTCTATGTTGCCATGATTTTAAAATAAATTGATCTTGCATACTGTTTCACAGTCCTCTAGTTGAAATTGCATTGCTTAGTGATTTAAATTTTATTATAGCTCTTTATAATTTAAAACTGACTTTAATTAAGTTTTTGTATACTTTTGTTTTCTTTCTAGCATACAGCTCACTTTGTCCTGTCTTTTGCAGGAGCATATCAGTATTGCCCACTGTGGCAGCATATAATAACAGAGCTCAAGCAGAAATCAAACTTCAAAACTGGCATAATGCTTTTCAGGATTGTGAGAAAGTGTTAGATTTGGAGCCTGGCAACCTAAAAGGTGAGATGTAAACTTGCATTTCTCAGAATTTTATTTCTAGAGAAAAGTCTTTTTTCAGGGTGCAGGGCTGGAGGGGAAACACAGGCCTGGTTTATCATCCATTGAAATCAGTGGGAGATCTTTCCTTTGACTTCAGTTGTCAGACCTCAGATGTGGGGAAAACTAGTCCCAGATTAGCTCTGCCTATGCTACTTTAAATGGCAGTTTGGGGATTTGTGCAGTTTTGTCCTGCCTATCTTTGATCCAAGATTCTAAGATTGGACTGAAGTGACAATAGGATGATGGTGTGTGGTCAGATCATGATTTCAAAATGATGATTGTTAGCCACATCGTATTGGTGACATGCACTGTCTCCTAATATTCACAGAAAAGCACCTTTTAACAGGCTTAACAACTGCATTAAAACAGCAGTGAAAGGTGCTCGGTGCATGCTTTCTTACTAAGGTAAGTATTTGTAAATAGCTAACTTAACTTATATGGAGAGAGTGGGACAAATTGGAAAATTATTAAGAGGAATGATAGTTCATGTATCACCATATAAATGTAGGGTATGTCACATCAAATTATGTGATTACAAAAAATCGGTAACTTAATACATAGCCGTTATGAAGTGGATGCAAGGCTTTATGAAATGTAATGCAGAGTTGTTTTGTACTTCACATTGTACTTTCTCTGATTAAATGTGAATTAATTGTAGTCTGCAGTATAATTTAGAACAATACAATATAAATAGTATGTTCTTTGTTAATTTGTAGCTCTTATGCGCCGTGCCACTGTACACAAACATCTACAGAATTACCAGGCAGCTATAGAGGATTTGGCCAAAGTATTACATGTTGAACCAGAAAATGCCATAGCTAAGGTAAAGACAAGTAACTGTGTATTTCGAGAATGAAGGTGTGTTTATAGAACAAGATGCATGTGGCTTGTATTATGTGTTTGATGTAAGATAAAAGTGATATACTATAGTATAATAATGGATGTATATCTAGTCACTTTTTATTCAGGCAAATATCACTGAAAAGTTCTGTTTCGCTTACTGACTTCACTTTACTGAATGAATTTACTTTATGTTGAAGTCTGGGCTTCTACTTTTTTATAATGGCAAATTTGAGATATGAACCATAAAAGATTCTATCTTAAAATACTTGTTAAAATATTAATATATAATACGTATTTTATGAGACTATTTTAAAAAAAAGGACCTAAACAATATAATCCTATTTGTGACTACAGATGAGATGGTAATTATAATAAAAATGTATGACTGATTTATGTGCCTATTCTTAAAGTTCAGTGGGTCTCAAACTTTTTTTTTCCGCGAACCACTTGAAAATTGCTGAGCGTCTTGGCGGACCACTTAATGATCTTTCCAAATGTTGTTTGTACCATTAGCTAACTATTGTAAAGTGCTTTGGATAAAGGTGCTATATAAAAAAAACCCTTAATAATAATTAATGGGTTTTTTTTGCTCTACAAATAAAAGCACACAAGTCGCATTTTAATATCAGTAGTCTTATCTTTCTAATGCAATGGATGTGCCATCTCTCCCCCGCCGCGGTAGCCCCTGAGCTGGGGCTGGGAAGAAGGGGGGTCTCTCCTCGGCAGCTGCAGCCCTGGAGCTGGGGAAAGTTGCCTCTTTTTCTCTGGCCACTGCAGCCCTTCACATCCCAAATTCCCCCCACCCCCTCTTCTCTCCCCACTGCCCCCTCCCACTTACCCCCTAATCCCCCCAAGGTCACCACCTCACATGTGCGTCTTCATTCTAGTAGAGCCACGCCTGCAGAGCACCACTAATTAGGTGGGTGGCCCCTCATTCTCTCATGTGTGGCCGCCCAGGTGTGGACCTCAGAGGGAACTGTCCGAGGACCACCTGAATGGAGCGTGGTCCACAGACCACAGTTTGAGAACCTCTGATATAGTCAGTTGTAGAGGAGGCATTGCTGAATCATTTCTGAGAGTTCTTTCCAAAAACTAAAGCTTCTTCTTCGAGTGATTGCTCCTATGCATTCCAGTTAGGTGTGTGCGCGCCGCGCGTGCACGGCTCTTCGGAAGACTTTTACCCTAGCAACTCCGGCGGGCCGGCTGGGTGCCCCCTGGAGTGGCGCCGCTATAGCGCAGGATATATACCCCAGCCGGCCCGTCCGCTCCTCAGTTCCTTCTTTCCGCCCGTGACGGCCGTTAGAACAGTGGAGCGCAGCTTAGCTGACCTCCACCTCCCTAGCTACTCGTAGTTTCTCTCGTTTAGTGTATAGTTTATAGTTGTAGTTAACTTTATTTGTTTGTAGTATAGGATTTATTTTCAGGGGTTCGGGGTTTATCCCCTTCCCCTCACCCGGTGCCGGGTCCGATGCCCGGTCCACAGGGTTTTACAATGCTCGGCCGGCCACAAGCCATTGCCGACAAGAGATCCTCTCCTAAGTGCCTCGAGGATTCTCAACTGACAGATAAGTGCCGCATTCGCGGGGCCTTTGATCCTAGAACAAAGGAGAGCGGGACTTTCGTCTCAAACAGCTCCTGAGGGAGGCAGCTCTTGCTCCTCCGCTCTCGGCGCCGAGCGCTGGTTAGTCTTCAAGGAGCGCTCCCTCGGCACCGGTTCCCTGGTGCCGCCAAGGCCTCCCGGCACTGGCCCTCGCTGACTCCGACGTCCACTCGGCTTGGTTCCCTCTCCTGGAGGCTGAAGAGGCACAATATACTTGCTGCGTCCGAGCCGTCTGCTCCGCAGCCGAGCGCTATGCTCAGTCGGATCGCCCGGCACCGATGTCTGCCGCGGCACCGACAATATCCGCACCATTAACTCCGGCCAGGCAAGAGCCGTCGAGTCCGGTGCCGGAAAGCTCCCCGGTACGGACCGTGGTCGAGCTCGCTATGACGCTGCGTCCGAGCCGTCTGCTCCGCAGCCGAGCGCTATGCACAGTCGGATCGCCCGGCACCGAGGTCGGCCGCGGCACCAACAATATCCGCACCATTAACTCCGGCCAGGCAAGACCCGTCGAGTCCGGTGCTGGAAAGCTCCCCGGTACGGACCGTGGTCGAGCTCGCTAAGACGCTGCGTCCGAGCCGCCTGCTCCGCAGCCGAGCGCTACGCTCAGTCGGTTCGCCGGCACCGATGTCTGCCGCGGCACCGACAATATCCGCGCCGTTAACTCCGGCCAGGCAAGAGCCGTCGAGTCCGGTGCTGGAGAGCTCCCCGGTACGGACCGTGGTCGAGCTCGTTATGAAGCTGCGTCAGCGCCGCCTGCTCCGCAGCCGAGCGCTATGCTCGGTCGGATCGCCCGGCACCAATGTCTGCCGCGGCACCGACAGTATCCACACCGTTAACTCCGGCCAGGCAAGAGCTGTTGAGTCCGGTGCTGGAAAGCTCCCCGGTACGAACCGTGGTCGAGCTCGCTTTTCAGCAGCGTCCGAGCAGCCCGCTCCGCAGCCCGAGCGCTCTACTACGTCGGGCTGCCCGGCACCGGTGACTGCTACGGCACCGACAGTATCAGCACCGTACACTACGGCCTCGCGAGAGCCGTCGAGTCCAACACCTGAATGCTCCCCGGCGCGAGCTGTGGTCGAGCTCACTATTCCCTCCACGCTGGGAACATTTCCACAGCGAGGGAGTTGATGGCAAGGGCAGAGCCTACGCTGCTTAACCCCCGACCTCGCCGGTGCGGGTTATATGGTCTTTTGGCGAGCCTGTCTTGCCCACGCCACCCTGCGTCGGCACCGCAGAGCGGCACCGTCCCCGATCGCGGTCCCGCAGACGTTCTCGGTCCCGATGCCGCTCGTGGTCTCGGCACCGTTCTCCATTGCGGTACCTTTAGTACTCGCGGCACCGGCCAGCGTCACGTTCGCTGGCCCGGTACATTCGGCACCGATCCCGCTCCCGGCACCGCCCCAGGCACCGAGACTCCCGTACCCACTCCTGAACGTCGAGCCTCGCGCTCTCGGTCGACCGCCCAGCACAGCTCCGGTGGCAGGTCTCGTTCTCGGTACCAGTATGTCTCCCGGTACCGATCCCCGGTGCCGAGTCGAGCGACGTCAGTTAGAGAAGGAGACTCTACCAAAGGCTCTTCAGCTCCTTCAGGGCCACCCAGTCACGCATCAGTGTTGCCACGTGCAGACACTTCATATGCGCAGTACTCTCTTTTCCGATGTGCCCTCCAGAGTCTTCCAGGAGACCTATCAGAGGTCCTTCTAGTCACCATGGGCTTACTGCCACGCCAGAGGCATGCCGGTGCTCCCATCTCGCTCCGTTCCGTCGGAGCTCTGGGTGTCAGAGGCGGCAATTAGCCGTTCCCCTGCGACCAGTACGGAGCAAGCCCTGGTTCAGCCACCGGGCTCCCAGATCCCACGGGATCAAGAGGTCGTCCAGGAGTGCGAGCCCACACAGGACCCGCTTGTCCCTGGCCTCTCTTCTTCCTCCTCCCCGCTGAGACGGGGGCAGGAACATACTCCTCGGGCCCTCCTCTGATCGGAATGCAAGTGCATAGCATCATCCAGGGGGTCCGAGTACCTAGGTACATCTACCCCCCCCCCCGCTCCCTTGTCGTCCAGTCCCTCAATGGGATGGAACGCCATGGCCAGCAGGCACCAGCTCCTAAATCCTAGGGGGCTAGGCGACTGGTCTTACCGGGCCGTACGATGTACTCGGCGGGGGCCCTGCCACTTTGTGTAGCAAACTAGCAAGCCCTGCTTAGCCGCTACTACGGGTGGCGGTGGGCAACTTTACAGAGTCGGTTCTTCAGAACTCACGTCAAGAGTTCGATGCCCTCCTGGATCAAAGGAAGAAGCTGGATAGAGCTTCCCTCCAGGCCTAGTTGGAGGCAGCTGACTTCGCTGCCACGACCCTGGCCTCGGGTGTGGCCACGAGGCGCATTTCCTGGCTCTGGTTATCGAGCCTTCCCTCGCAGCTGCTGTCCACTATACAGGACTTGCCCTGCACTGGCAAAGGCCTGTTCTCTGAGAAAGCTGGCCCTAGGCTGCAAAGCCTGAAGGGCAGCAGGGTCACTTTCCGCTCTCTATTAGCATGCACACGCCGGTGCTTAGCGCCGACCTTTCCGTCCCCAGCCTCACCGCTCTTACCCTGCGCCTAGACAAAGACAAGACTTGGCCAGCAGGCGTCACTTATGCGGTCGTGGGCGTCAATCAGGCCCTCAAGGTTAAGGTCCTTCTAACCATCCTCGTCCCTCTTAGGGACCCCTCTCATGAACGATTCCTCTTGCAACAGGTGCGGACGCTCCTCTTCATCGGAGCTATACAGGAGGTGCCTAGGGACGAAACCTAATCCTCTAGGCGAAGGGAGGTCTCAGACATATCCTAGACCTGCGGGTCCTCAACAAGTTCACGCTGCGGATAGGTTCCGCATGGTTCCCAGGGGGACCGTCATCCCACCCTTGGATCCCGGAGACTGTATGCCGCCCTCGATATGACGGGCGCGTATTTTCAGGTCCCCATTTCTCTTCCACATTGGCTCGTTCGAGGGACCTCCAGCCCAAGTACCAGTCCTGTGGGCATCGACACGGACCTATTCCAGTGTCTAGGCCTGATCATCAATGGTAAAATCCACTCTGGTTCCCACACAGGGAATAGAATTCATTGGAGCCACCCTGGACTCCAATCTCACCAGAGCCTGCTTACCTCAGCCTTGGTTTCATGCGGTGGTAACAATTGTACAAGGTCTACGGACCTTCCCGACAACTTTGGCTCGCCCAGGCCTAGGTTTCCTGAGTCACATGGCTATCTGCGCGTTTGTTTCCAAACATGCCAGGCTTCGCCTCTGTCCACTCCAATCGTGGCTGACCTTGGTGTACCACCCAGGCAGAGATACCACCCTGGTCGTCTCGTTCCCCCTGAGCATCCTAGGCTCCCTCGACCGAGAGTCAGTGCCCTCCCTGGTGTATCCAGGGATGCTGTTCCATTCACCCCTTGGGGTCCCTCATGACGGACACCCCATCTCTCGGCTGCGTGCTCACCTGGGTCAGCTTAGCACTCACGGCCTTTGGTCGGCCCAAGAGCTGGCCTTACGCATCAGTGTCCGAGAGCTGGGAGCAGTCTGCCTTGTATGCCAGGCTTTTCAGCTGGCGGATCGCCCCAGCAGATCCTTCTGGTCTCACAAGTGGTCGTTCCCTCCGGACGGTATCCATTCCGTTTTTCGGAAGTGGGTCTTTCCCCGCATAGCCCTCTTCGCTCCCGCGAGAGCGAAAACGGAGGGAAGTCCTCCTCATTCCAAGACCTCTCCCCGGGCTCCGTCTTGGAGAGGTTTCTGATGCCGTGGATGAGCCATCGGCTGTCCAATTTCCACCGTTCCCGCTGGCTTGCAGGGCCCTGCTAAAACTCCGCAGGGGCAGAGCGCACCTGATCATGATCGCTCCAGCGTATCCCAGGCAGCACTGGTACACCAGGTCGCTACCCCTGTCGATAGCCAACCCTATTTCCCTACCTCTTGGCCCAGACCCCATTTCGCGGGATCGCAGCAAGCTTCACCACCCAGATTGGTAATCCCTGCACCTCACAGCAGGGCTGCTGTGTGGCTAAACCGATCCGAATTACATTGTTCTGCCTCGGCTCTAGAGGATTCTCCTGGGTGATAGGAGATCCTCCACTCGGTTAACATATCTGGCAGCGTGGAAGCGTTTCTCCTGCTGCTACGAAACGCACAATGTTTCTCCCGCCGAAGTCCCGATCCAGTCCGTCTTGGACTACCTCTGGTCTCAAACAGCAGCACATGGCGCGGCCCTCATTAAGGGCGCTCTTGGCAGCCATCTCTCCCTTCCACCCAGCGGGGAGTGGCCGCTCCGTATTCTTACGCCTTGTGGTTTCTAGATTCCTCAAGGACTTGGAGCGTTATACCCCGCCACAACCTGGGTCTTCAACCTGGTTCTCGCCAGTTTTATGATTGCCCATTCGGGACACTGACGACATGCTCGCTGGCATACCTGTCCTGGAAGGCAGTCTTCTTTGTAGCCTTTCCATCGGCCAGACGAGTCTCCGAGCTTCAGGCGCTCGCGATGGACCCACGGTATACTGTCTCTCTCAAGGACAAGTGCAGTTGTGACCGTGTCTGGCCTTCCTCCCTAAAGGTGGTGTCAGCCTCTCATATCATCCAGGATAGCTTCCTTCCGGTCTTCTTTCCGAAGCCACACTCATCGCAAGGAGAGCAACAATTGCCCTCCCTAGACGTCCGTAGGGCGTCCGCAATCTATATCGAGCGGACAAAGCCCTTGCGTAACGCCCCCGAATCTTCATCGTACTGGCATACCAGACGAGGGACATACCTGTCTCCTCCTAGAGGATTTCATCTTCGATGACTGGTGCATCTGCGCCTCCTGTGTTTAGCCCATGTTCCATGGAGTCACCTTACTGCACATTCCACCAGGGCTCAGGCTTCCCTGCTGCCTTCTTGGCCCACATACCCTTTCAGGGGATGTGTCGTGCAGCTAGTACACACCTTTGCCTCATTGGCCCAAGTGTCCAGAGATGATGCAGCCTTTCGCACAGAAGTTTGCATTCTGCAGCATCTAACTCCGACCCCACCGCCTACATAAGGCTTGGGAATCACCTAACTGGAATGCATAGGAGCAATCACTCGAAGAAGAAAAGACGGTTACTCACCGTAGTAACTGTTGTTCTTCGAGATGTGTTGCTCCTATCCATTCCAGACCCGCCCTCCTTCCCCACTGTCGGAGTAGCCGGCAAGAAGGAACTGAGGAGCGGACGGGCCGGCTGGGGTATATATCCTGCACTATAGTGGCGCCACTCCAGGGGGCGCCCAGCCGGCCCGCCGGAGTTGCTAGGGTAAAAGTCTTCCGAAGAGCCGTGCACGCGCGGCGCGCACACACCTAACTGGAATGGATAGGAGCAACACATCTCGAAGAACAACAGTTACTACGGTGAGTAACCGTCTTTTGTTATCCTGTCTCCTTACCATTATTGATATTTACATTTTATTAGGTATTATCAATAACAATAAAAATTAAACCTCAGTAATTCACACTTTACTGTTCTGCTTTCTCTGTATTTCACACACACAATGGCAATCTTCCTCCTCTTCTCAGCAAAGATTTGGTAGAAACAACTGTGGCTAGATCTGATGTTACTAAGATTTCATATCTCCTTGTTTAATTTTACTTATTAATTTCCCAAAATAAGGAGTTTCCAGTTATTTTTATAAGCTTTAATGTTCTGATGATCATTGACTTTCATGGGTGTGGAGTGCACCAGGCTACTTTGCAGACTCACAGGATCAGGCCCTAAATCCATGCACAGTATGAAAACATAAAACTTACAGATTAAATTCATAACAGTTAACCACCCTTGTCTCCAAAGTCCCGAAGAATGGAATGTCCTTGCCAGTATGCCCTTAAAGTCAACAAACAAAGGGTTTTGTTGGACCAAGGTAGGAAGTTTGCTCAAGAACTGAAGTTCCTTCACTGTCAAGGCCCAGCCTGCAGCCTTCTTGTGTATACCAGGAGGCTGTTGGCTTGAGTGCTGTGACTTAACCATCAGTGCAAATTAGCAAGGTTCTGTTGTGCCTCAATCTCATTACAGTAACTTCTCGCTTAATGTTGTAGTTATGTTCTTGAAAAGTGTGACTAAGCAAAATGGTGTTAAGTGAATCCAGTTTTCCCATAAGAATTAATGTAAATGGGGGGGTTAGGTTCCAGGGAAATTTTTTTCATCGCCTGCTAGTACGGTACTTTGTCCACTACTTGCAGGATTCTCTGGAAGAGCAGCCAGTCATAGCTAGCGGGTGGGGGCTTGGAACCAGGGTGGGCCGGCAGCCCCTCATCAGCTGTCCTCCACCCCCGTGCCTCCCACCCACTGATGGGCCCCGCGGAGCAGTGCCTCCCCCCTCCCCGTGCCTCCTGAACACGGCGAAATAGCTGTTTCACCACGTTCAGGATGGGGGAGGAGCTGATCTGCAGGGGCCGCCAGCAGGAGACACTGGGGCTTTGTGTGGAGGGGAGCTAATAGAGGGGCTGCCAGCCCACCCTAGTTCCAACTCAAAACAATGTTATAAGCAAACATTGTACAATTTTAAAGGAGTATGTTCCCTAATAGATCAGCGACGTAACAACGTTAACTGGGACGATGTTAAGTGAGGAGTTACTATCACAAATCTCCACAGTAATACAGTAATGTTTTCTTAGGATTAAATAGGAATGTGGCAAATGATAGAAAATGCAAAAAGTTTGTCAGAAAATTGCTATATTTTATTTTTGTTTGTTTGGTAATGGTGACATCAAGTCGTCATTTAGATATCAGGTAAATCACAAGTTCATCATCTCAAATAAAGTTGTTACTTTGCTTAACAGCACCATTTAAACATCAGAAGTTAAGCGAGCATTAAGTATAAAAGTATAAAATATTGCACTCATTTCTTTAGCAGAATGAGGTGTTTTATTTTTTCTTTTGAAAACACACTGTCTCTTCTTATTCTTTAGTAGAGACTTCGTGTAGAGAGAGTGTGAGTAGTCAAAAATGTGTATAATTCACAAAGGGGCATTCTCCTCTGGTAATCTCAGAATGTGTATGGTAGGTTGAAGAAAATCTATACTCAGGATAGCTCTACTCAAATGCAGCATTTGCTCTGCAGAGAAGTCTTGCTTTAGCAAGTTTTACAATTGGGTTAAGTGGCTTGCCTCAGAGTATGCAATTAGTGACTCAGTTGATAATAGGAACAAAGTTCTTCTTGAATTCTAATAATTAGCTGTAACCTCTAGGACATATGTCAAATCTGGCCTTTTAGAAGCTTTTTACAAACAGAAATTAGCAGCTTTAGAAGTCCTCTGGTATTTTTCATGTGGTTATGATAATGAAATAAATAGGAGAATTGTAGCTCTTGTAAGACCAGCATAACTTTTCATCAATCAGCAGTGTGCTTCTATTAGACTCTGCAAGAAATTAACATTTCCTAGCTGTTAGTTTAACTATTTGAAAAGAAAACAAAAGTCCCTAGCAGACATTGGGCTCTCTTTACTGTGGATTTTGATTAAACTATTTTTAGACCTTTCCTAAAGTTCTGGTGTAGTAATCCATTGTCTTTAGTCTTTAAATCTAGTTCCATTGTCAGTGTTGCACTGTCTACACACAGAGTAGACACAATCTATGTTCCAAATAATTTATTAACAAATGGTACCTATTGGTTTGCATAATATGTATATGCAGTAGGCATTGGATATAGCATTGGAATGGAGCTAGAAACAGTTTAGTCCTAATCCCAGTTCTGAAACTGACTCACTATATAGTCTTGAAGTCATTTAACTTATCTCTATTTTCTTATTTTAAGGTAATACTGAGTAATTATTTCAGAGGTGTGTTGTAGGCATTATTTAGACAACGGAAAGTGCTTTGCAAAGGTAAAGCACTATCTAAATGCTAATTTTTAAAAGACTTTTAAAATTGCTATTATTGCTATACTACAGAAAAATCTGTCAGATATTGAGCAGAAGATGAAAGATTTAGAGCCTGTAGCTGAGACTCACACCAAAGGAAAAAGAATAGTTATTCAAGATGTCGAGGAGTCGGACGGTGATGAAGAAAGAGGAGGAAATGGAGAAGAACATGAAAGTGGCAGTGAAGATAAAAGTAATATGTTTGTCTATGTAATTGTTACCTGAGATACTGATCTTGGCAATTTGAAGGTTTTAAGTAGTGTGAATGTCCAACTCTCACTGTATCTTTAGCCTGGGTTTTTTCCCCTAACTTTGCAGTGGCACTCAAGGCCACAGAACCAACTTTTTAATTTATTTTTCCCACTCTTTTGAGGATTGTTATTCCATTTACTTCCAGTATGGCTTTCCATTACCCTGGACTACTGGGTCCTTGATAACTGAGAAGGACACAGCCCTCCAGTTAAATGTTATGGTGCACCTCCATACCCTCCCCTTTTAGGCCTTTATGCCATGTCTGAATTCTCTCTCTGCCCAATCTGAGTCTTTTTTAGAGATCTTTCTCGCAAGTATTTTACTATGAGAACTTGTTGCTTTCCTGTTAGAGACTAGAATAATAGACAGAGTTAAAAGGGTTCAATGGTAATGTCTTGTAGCAGGTCATTTAGCCCTCATTTACTCACTTTGGTACCCAGTACATTTTTTTTTGTCTCCCCCATTCCAATGCATTTGTTCATCTCATCCACCTATTGTATCTTGTCTTTTTTAGATTATAAACTGGCACAGGGACTGTGATTTATTATTTGTTTGTACCTTGCCTAGCACAGTGGGGTCCAACTTGGTTATGGCATTTAAGCACTACTACCATATAAATGGACAGGAGATATTTATACATACAGAGAACATGAAAATGTGTTTTTCATGTTCTCTGTATGTATAAATATCTCCTGTTTGTGTGTTCCATTCTATGCATCCGAAGAAGTGAGCTGTAGCTCACGAAAGCTCATGCTAAAATAAATTTGTTAGTCTTTAAGGTGCCACAAGTACTCCTGTTCTTTTTATGGATACAGATTAACACGGCTGCTACTCTGAAACCTACCATATAAATGTTAATAATAGCTCTTCCTTAGTGCAGTTTAGGAGGAAAGACTGCAATTGTTTCCATTCCCATGGCTAGTACACAGGCTGTCATTTGTGTAGGATTATATTTCTCAAGATGACCCCAAATGCTACAATCTTTCCTAAGAACTGACTCTGTCTCTCTTTTATATCAATTGTTATTTTCAGACTGTGGAAGACAATATTCTGAGGATGAAGAGCACAGAGTGGATGCGGTAATATATTTTATTGGACCAGCTTCTGTTGATGAGAGAGATAAGCTCACCAACAGAAGTTGGTCAAGTAAAAGATATTACTTCATCCACCTAGTCTCTCTAATATCTTGGAACCAACATGGTTAAACAACACTGCATACAATTGATATGAAGTATCTGCTATTCTAGCTCATCTGTTATTCCTGCTTTTGCTTTGCATGTGGCACCTTGGGTGTTCACCAAGCTCTTGAAGGTTGGTATCTTGGTTCCTGTCTCCTCTGTCAGGTGTTGTATGACAATGGTAAAGAATCTCAGAAAGAGTCACTTTCTTCTGATGCTGACAAGAAATTTCATTAGAACAAGGAAAAAAGAATTATCCCAAAGCTACTCTGTCTCTCTTTCTGCTTTACTGTAGATCTTCTGCATAGAATCTTCCCAATTCCCTACTGCCTGGATTCCTGCAGCAGATTTAAGAATTGGTATTTTCCTCTCTTCTTATTAGAGAGTACATAGAATGCTCTAGGTCTGGGCTGATGGCAAATAAAATGATCTCTTCTATATCTTGATTACTCAAGTCCTGTCTGGTTTGATTTAGGTAATTAAAAAAAATTAAGTCAACTTGGGCATTATAGATTATGTATTTTTATATAATCTTCTGAAATATTGACTAGTTTGCACATTTGCACAATTGGGAATCAATACTTAAAGATATGAGGGCATGAAAAATTCTTGTGGGATTGTTGGGCACCTCTGCATGTCAGTTAAGATAAAAGGAAAACCCAGCATCTAGGCTGATGGTACCCAAGGCATAAAAAATGATTAGAGGGTACAGTTGCCTTATTGATATTTTCAAGGGTCAAAATTTCTGTTACATAAGAACAGCCATACTAGGTCAGACCAAAAGTCTGTCTAGCCCAGTATCCTGTCTTCCAACAGTGGCCAATGCCAGATGCCCCAGAGAGAATAAACAGAACAGAACATTTGGTGACCCCTAGTTCTTGTTTTATGAGAAGGAGTAAATAACACTTCCTTATTTACTTTCTCCACACCAGTCATGATTTTATAGACGTCATATCCCCCCTTAGTCGTCTCTTTTCAAAGCTGAAAAGTCTCAGTCTTATTAATTGCTCCTCATATGGAAACCGTTCATACTCCTAATCATTTTTGTTGCCCTTTTCTGAACTTTTTCCAATTCCAGTTTTTGAGATGGGGCAATCACATCTGCATGCAGTATTCAAGATGTGGGCGTACCATGGATTTATATACAGGCAATATGATATTTTCCATTTTATTATCTATCCCTTTCTTAATGATTCCCAACATTGTTTGATTTTTTGACTGCCGCTGCACATTGAGTGGATCTTTTCAGAGAACTATCCATAATGACTCCAAGATCTTTCTTGAGTGGTAACAGATAATTTAGCCCCAATCATTTTATATGTATATTTGGGATTATGTTTTCCAGTGTACACTACTTTGCATTTATCAACACTGAATTTCATCTGCCATTTTGTTGACCAGTCTCCCAGTTTTGTTAGATCCTTTTGGCATCCGAAGAAGTGGGTATTCACCCACGAAAGCTCATGCTGCAAAACGTCTGTTAGTCTATAAGGTGCCACAGGATTCTTTGCTGCTTCCTTAGATCCTTTTGTAGCTCTTTGCAGTCTGCCTGGGACTTAACTATGTTGAGTAGTTTTGTATCATCTGCAAATTTTGCCACTTCACTATTTACCCCTTTTTCCTTTCCATTTCTGAATATGTTGAATAGGACTGGTCCCCGTACAGATCCCTGGAGGACACCACTATTTACCTCTGTCCATTCTGAAAACTGACCATTTAGTCTTACCTTTTGTTTCCTATCTTTTAGCTAAATACCAATCCATGAGGGGACTTTCCCTCTTATCCCATGACAAATTACTTTGCTTAAGAACCTTTGGTGAATGACCTTGTCAAAGGCTTTCTGAAAATCTAAGTACACTATATCCACTGGATTCCCCCTTGTCCACATGCTTGTTGACCCCCTCAAAGAATTCTAGTAGATTGATGAGGCACGATTTCCCTTTACAAAAACCATGTTGACTCTTCCCAAACAAATGATGTTCAGCTATGTGTCTGACAGTTTTGTTCTTTACTATAGTTTCAACCAGTTTGCCTGGTATTGAAGTCAGGCTTACTGGCCTGTAATTGCCAGGATCACTTCTGGAGCCCTTTTTAAAAATTGGCATCACATTAGCTATCCTCCAGTCATTTGGTACAGAAGCTGATTTAAATGATAGTTTACAGACTACAGTTAATAGTTCTGAAATTTCATATCTGAGTTCCTTCAGAACTCTTGGGTCAATACCATCTGGTCCTGATGACTTATTACTCTTTAGTTTATCAATGTGTTCCAAAACCTTTTCTAATGAATAAAATTAAATACCTACATACTATGGTGATAGGCCATTCTGCTAGATGAAGAATTTGTCTAAGGTTACATCTGATACAATGATTTTGTGTTTTTTCTTATCTTCTGGACATTGTTTAAAGCTAATTTTAGGGTTAATTTTCATTATTGTCTGTCTTTAATCTGAACTCATATAAGGCTATGCTTTGTCCTTATGTTTACCTTTCATATGAAACCTTTTTATTGAGCTATATTGATATATTACAAGAAGATGGATTAAAAATGTCTTCTTTCCATGTTATTTATGGGGACTTCGGATGGTTACCTAGGGAGGTGATAGAATCTCCATCCTGAGAGATTTTTAAGGCCCAGCTTGACAAAGCCTTGGCTGGGATGATTTAGTTGGTGTTGGTCCTGCTTTGAGCAAGGGATTGGACTCGATGACCTCCTGAGGTGTCTTCCAACCCTAATATTCTATAATATTCTAGAGTTGTCAATTGCAGTTAACTCACGCGATTAACTCAAAAAAATTAATTGCGATTAAAAAAAATTAATCGCAATTCATTGCAGTTTTAATCCCACTGTTAAACAATAATAGGATACCAGTTGAAATGCATTAAATATTTTGGATGTTTTTCTACATTTTCAAATATATTGATTTCAGTTACAACACAGAATACAAAGTGTACAGTGCTCATCTTATATTTTTATTACATATATTTGCACTGTAAAATGATAAACAAAAGAAATAGTATTTTTCAGTTAATCTCATATAAGGACTGTAGAGCAATCTCTTTATTGTGCAAGGGAAACTTACAAATGTAGATTTTTTTTTGTTTGTTACAACACTGCACTCAAAAACAAACCAATGTAAAACTTTAGAGCCTATGATTCCACACAGTCCTACTTCTTGTTCACCCAATTGCTAAGACAGATAAGTTTGTTTACATTTACAGGAGATAATGCTGCCTGCTTCTTATTTACAATGTCACCTGAAAGTGAGAACAGGTGTTTGCATGGTATTATTGTAGCTCATGTTGCAAGGTATTTACATGCCAGATACGCTAAATATTCATATGCCTCTTCGTGCTTTGGCCATGATTCCAGAGGACATGCTTCCACGCTGATGACGCTTGTTAAAAAAAAATAATGCATTCATTAAATTAGTGACTGAACTCTTTGGGGGAGAATTGTATGTCTCCTGCTCTCTGTTTTACCCGCATTCTGCCATATATTTCATGTTATAGCAGTCTCAGTTGATGACTCAGCACATGTTTGAATTTAAGAACACTTTCACAGCAGATTTGACAAAACGCTAAGAAGGTGCCAATGTGAGATTTCTAAAGATAGCTACAGCACCAGACCCAAGGTTTAAGACTCTGAAGTGCCTTCCAAAATCTGAGAGGGAGGAGATGTGGAACATGCTTTCAGAAGTCTTAAAAGAGCAACACTCCGATGTGGAAACTACAGAATCCGAACCACCAAAAAAGCAAATCAGCCTTTTGCTGATGGCATCCGACTCAGATGATGAAAATGAACATGCATTGGGGGATCATTATTGAGCAGACACCATCATCAGCATGAATGCATGTCCTCTGGAATGGTGGTTGAAGAATAAAGGGGCATATGATTCTTTAGTGCATCTGGCATGTAAATATCTTGCAACACCAGCTACAACAGTGCCATGCGAACACCTGTTCTCACTTTCAGGTGACATTGTAAAGAAGGAGTGGGCAGCATTATCTCCTGCAAATATAAAAAAATTGTTTGTCTGAGCTGTTGGCTGAACAAGAAGTAGGACTGAGTGGACTTGTAGGCTCTAAAGTTTTACATTGGTTTGTTTTTGAGTGCAGTTATTTTTTGTACATAATTCTACAACTGTAAGTTCAAATTCCATGTTAAAGAAATTGCACTAAAGTACTTGTATTAGGTGAATTGAAAAATACTATTTTTTTTGTTTTTTATAGTGCAAATATTTGTAATCTAAAATAAATATAGAGTGAGCACTGTACACTATATTTTGTGTTGTAATTGAAATCAATATATTTGAAAATGTAGAAAACATGCAAAATATTTAAATGGTATTCTATTAACAACAGTGCAATTAATCGTGATTAATTTTTTTAATCACTTGATAGCTCTAATTTTTCATGAACTATCAGTAAAACAATTTAATTTTGTGCTGATGTATTAATTCTAACATGACAAGTAATTGTGATTTGCTGATTTGAAAAACTGTAAATCTGCATTTTCATGTAAATTAAAGTATCAACTTTTTATTTAACATTCAGTATTTAAGTGGTTAAATTCAAGGTAAATTCTGTACCATTCCATTATGTAAGAAAAGGGGGGCTGTAAGTTCTTCAGCAAGGAGAAAACAGATTTGACAAAGTATTACATTCTTACTATGTATTGCAAACTGTTTATTACTAGAAATTAATCTGTATTCTGAGAGTGTTTTCTGTGACAAATCAATTTTTATAAATGAAGACTCTCTTGAAGTATTTTATGCTGTGGACTTTGGCATGCACCCCTCCTGTGCCTTTAGAATAGTTCCTTCCAATGATGCAAACTCTGACTGGACTGATTAACTTCCTTGTAGAAACTGGTGTACTACTCGGAGGCAAGATTGCAACTAAAAGTGAAATGGGGAATGTGCAAAAAAAGTTTTCCAGCAAAGGAGATGGCTGTAAGTCAGAGACGCAGAAGCAGAGTGAATACACTGAGAGTAGAGTAAAAAAAGACATATCAGAGAAAAAGACAATTGAACATTTACCAGACCATGAAGGTGAAGTTAATGGTTATTTAAATGGTAAAAAAAAGAATGAAAGCAATGATGTAAAGAAGGAGACCTCCGGTTCACATGGGACAGAATCTTCATCCGCTGAGAAAAGCATTTCTAATTTGCTTCCTCCTACTGCAGCAAGACTGAAAAGTGAAGGAAATGAGTTCTTTAAGAATGGACAGTTTGGAGAAGCTGTGCTGAGGTACTCGGAGGCCATTGAAAATGTCATCAATTTAGGTGAGTTGTGATACCTTATGAAAAGGGTAGAATCGCTGCTATTGTTAAAAGAACCAGAGTTTAACCATCATAGCCTATCCACAGATTTCTGACAAACTGACAGGCTGTAAATTCCTCTGTGATAAATAATAAAGTCAATTTACAAAATGAGTCACAAAAGGTACAATAGAGTGAAATGAATAGAAAGATTGATAATTCTTCGTGACAGTGATGTTTGCATATGTTTACGTACTAGAATAATTATATGTATTGTAGGTGACATACTGAATAAACAAAAGCTGCTTGAAGCTTTGCATCATCAGCAAACTGCAGCAGTGCACTGTAACTCAGAACATACTATAGTCTTTTTTTAATTGTAATTCAATGATATTTAAATAATGAACTTTCATTGTACTTGCATATAATTTTAGGAGTGCAAAGTCGAGATGATCTAAGTATCTTGTATTCAAATAGAGCAGCATGTTACCTTAAAGAAGGCAACTGCAGTGACTGCATTCAAGATTGTAACAGGTAAACAGCACTCTTTCTTGTAGGGAAACAACATTCCTATTGATGATTAAACATTTTAAATCAGTTTCTCATTATTAAAATACTATTTTAACTGAGTCATTCTAAGGAAGGGCTAGTTTCTTGTCATACTGACAGGAATCTTTATCTGTTAAAATATGTTATGAATCACTCACTACTAGGGGAGAGGTAATTTTAAGAATATTGTATAAATTGATGTGTAAAGACAATTAAATCTTCCCAAATGTACATAGAAATGCATGGAAGACTTAAATGAACAAAATGTTAACGTTAAATGAAAACAGGCTCTTTTTACTGAATAGTTTGTGAATGCTCCATAGTTATTTATATGTAGTCTCTTTTCACCCTAGGACTGACAGCCTTGTTTGAAACCATTTTAAAGCATGTTTACAGTAGAAATTGTTTTGCATGTACACTCAACATATTCCCAATCTGTGTTACAATTGTGTTCAGAAACTGAGCTAGAATTCTGCTGTCTACTTATGGTGCATTGTTTTACGGCACCATTGGCTGAAAGTCAGGTACCCTCAATCTCCCCCTCCAAAAAAAATACATTTAACCACATAACATTTCTGTTGAATTTCATAAGCAGTGATTAATGAGTGTAAGGCCAAACAAATTTCCTCTTTTGTAATGCAGAGCTGTAACGTTCTGGAGTGCAATCCAGACCTGTGGAGAGCGTGGAGTTGCCTTGCCAGGAGGCTCCAGGATCCAAAGCATTGGACCAGGGCTGCCCAATATGTTGACATGAGTGCATGCTTGTTGCTGACAGTGGGTGTCCCAGGCAGAGAGTCATAGTAACAAGGCATTGTGAGGCATGGGGTTACAGGATGAGAGGTGACAGAACTCTTCACTGGTCTGGATTGCACCTCAGAATGTGACATATACACAACTAGAGTATAAAAATATTAATAACTGGATATAATATAGATTTAGCTTTTCATTTTTATTAATTAAGCTGCTTACATATTGAATATAGTCTACCATCTGCTTTAGGAGTTTTCTTAGAATGAGCGGTTTTTTTCATACACTTTCTAATACTCTGCATAATTTAAACTTTGTTGTAATTAGTGAAGATATAAGATAGTTGAAAAAGACAGACATTTACTGACCAAATAAAGTTACAAAATTATAGCAGTAAATTGCTTGTTCTGTTTCTTTGAATATAACTCTGCCATTGAAAACTATACTGTGAACCTGTGTTTTGTATTCTATCTAAGTGGAAACCTATATCATCATCATCATCAGTATAATATTAATTTATGGTACTACCCATAATATGCTATACACTTTCTATATAGACAGAGAGGTATGGTTCCTGCCACAATGAGCAGAGACAACAAATAGACAGAAGTTAGGAAGAATGGGAAATAGAAACAATATTAAAAAAATATATCAACTGGATTTGCTGTAGGCAGCACAACAGAAATGGGTAAGATTTAATAATGATTTATGATTGACTTCAGCAAGGCTATGGATGGCACAGTGCTTGTATTCTTGATGTAAAAAAGACCACCCCAAAAATGTTTTACACATTTGTCTTCTAATATTTGTTTCTTGAGAGGCTTCCAGGAATCCTCTTAGCTCCTCTTCCCCATAAGGGCCCTGATTTGGAGTAATTTACCCTTCGTCTGTGGAAGTCAGGATGTAGTTCCCTTATACTAGCTTCCACTTCCTCATATTACTGCTATGGCATAACCTGTCACCTGACTAACATTACCCTCGAGCTAGACCCTGAAAATGCATGCTGGCTAGCTTCATCTCCCAGATGCTGGTAGTCCCCAAGAAATGCACCCCTTCCATCTGACTTTGTATCCACCCTTTAGATTACACCAAATTCTTAGGTGTTATGAACCTGAAAATTAGTTAGTGTTCTCAAGGTTAAAAAAGTTAAAAGCAGTAGTTGAGCCTTAGTAGTACTATGGAGTGATGCATAATTGCTATTCTAAACAGTACTTAGCAGTAGAAGAGATCTTGGAAGCTTTTAAACATAACTGTCTTCATTATTTAGATAGGATATGTACTCCTGTGTATATATAACAGCTAGCTGCCTAGAATCCTCTAAATCGCAATACTCCTATTGTTCCTTTAACAAAAGACACTTTTTAAATAATAATGCTTTTGTGGGCATTTTGTGCTTTTGTGAGCCCATCATGTCACTGGAGCAGTCCATGTAGTTTAGAAGTAATACTCATTGTGCTGCACTAGAGGCTGAGCTTGCTGCCTGACCGCATCAGCAGCAGTTTTATCTGGGAGACATCCTGCCAAAACAGTCAGTTTTTTCCTTGTATGCTAACCTCAGTTGTTCACAGCCAACAGGCAGTTGTGTACTGCTTGTACTATTGCTAAATATTTTCCTCATGTTTTACAACTACTGAGGAACTGAAAGCTATTAAAGGAACAAGCAGACAGAACAAGCATAAATTCATAAGATCCACACAGATCTAGGCACCACTTAAACAGAATAATCATCCCATTAACATTAAGCAGAATAACCACATTAAGATTCTATTAAGTATGGCGGGCCTTAAATGTGTTCACTGTGAAGGAAGTAGGTTATCAGACTGAGTTAACAAATCTAAATTGAATACATTATAATAAAATATGCTAGCACGTACATGGCTGCAATCCCATTTTGGGTTTTTTTAGTTGCTAATAAACCACTCCAGATCTGCTTTCCTATTTTGTCAAGATAACCCCAAAATGAAATAATGGACATACTATGTATAGTTCTTTATATAATTGGATAGCTTCATTAGGTTTACCTGACAATTCTGTTTTCAGCCCTGCACTGCTTGTCATCTTTTTTCTTTTGTATTCTCAAGAGCTCTGGAACTTCATCCATTTGCCCTTAAACCTCTTCTGCGACGGGCAATGGCATACGAGTCCATGGAGCGATATCGGCAGGCGTATGTTGATTATAAAATGGTTCTACAGATAGACAGTGGGATCCAGGCAGCAAATGACAGTGTTAATAGGTAACCTCAATTTGTGGTTTTTGTGTTCTTATAAGATGCTGAATGGAAAAATAGGATTTTATATTTTATTTTATTTGTTTTCCTTTATCCTCTCCCTCTCCTCTATGTGCCTCAGAGTTAGAAGTATATACAGAAACACTAGTTGTTTGTTCTTAATTATGTTCTCAGTAACATCATTTCCCATTGGTTGTATTCACTCTACAATTAAACCATGAATATAAACTTGAAGGGTGGGCTTTTCTTTTGCTTTCAGCACCTGTGAATGTACCATCTTTTTTCCACTACTGTTCTGTCATTTGTCCGTTACCCACGCTGTATTGTTTTTCCTCTCTTGTTCTGTGCTTTCCCCATTTCTTTTTAATTCCTTCTGTGTTTTGGTCAGTGTGAGGGCAGCAGCAGAATGAAACTTGTAGGACTCCTGATCCCTGAAGTGCCAGGCTAATATTTGACATCTAGCCTGCACAGATATCAACATTCTATTAAGTTTCACTGTGCTACCACTTGTCTACAGTAGCTTATTAGTGGCTTGTGCCGCTTCCCTGAGACTATCTTAAAAATTTGATCTTAATCCATGTCAGCAAAATTTCATGTTTTGTGCTGGATATTTCACCCTTTTCTACGTGATTTAAATTTTATAACCTAAGGCAGAAATCTCCTGCAAGTTCTGCATGGCAGATATCAACTCCCAATATTCTCCTCTCTCTACTCTGCTGACCTCAGTGAGAGATGCATGTATATGTGGAGAGCAAAATGTTAAAGCTGAGATCTTCCCTGTGGCTCAGTGAGAATTTTGCCCTTAATACTTGGGTTTACAAAACTTTATTCTTGTATTAGATGACAAAATGCTATCTTGGGCTGGAGTAGAACAATAATTTCACATGATAGTCTTGACAGAAAGATCTCTAAGTTAGTGGTCTGCTAAACTCTTTCGTTTCAGTGTCTGCATTGGTCATCCGTTTAACACTGAAGCATACAAGAGAGAATCTCAATCTCTTGCCATACAACTTAAGTGCCCCTTACATTCAAGACCAAATTCATAAATACTAAAATGTTTAGCATGTTCTACATGTGGCTGCCAGCAGTAAAAGCGAGATGGAACTCTGGGGAGCTGTATTTGTGTTTGGGTAACAATATTTTTTCCAGAGTATAAGATTTGTACCTCATACACCTCATGAGTGTAGCATCACTTTTGAAAAAAAAAATAGTTATTGATATTCGAATACTGGACAGATTAAATATGGGAGTTACTGAGAGGGTATATACTTGGAACCTCAGTGATTTTAGAGTCTTTTTTTTTTTAAACTACAACTATGTTTAAAGGGCTTTACTTTTTTGTGTGAGGCTTCAGTTTGCTCCCCTTCTTAACTTTTGGGTTTGTTACCAGGTGAGATAATACTAGCGATAGTCACTGTCTACACAGTGTATAGTTTAAGAAATATAATTTTTCTAATCTTTTTAATAGTTTCAAACCCCCATCATTCTTGCTGCCAACTGCAGATCATTAATTTCTGTAATTATATTTATAGCAACTGTATAGAATTGTGCTTGATACTTCAAACATTGTCATACTTACATTTCTTTTAACTTATAGTAATTCTGTGAATCACAGAACTGTATTTGCTTTTTTTCTACTTTAAATATTGTGTATGAGAACAGAGAAGCCAGTATGCATTGAGCAATAGCCCACATATATTCAACCTTCAATATTAGAACCTGTTTTATAAAGGAGGGACGGACGGAGCATTGAGGTTATTTCCTATGCTTCTTGAAAAGTGAACGGTAACTTTAACTTCTATCTGTAGGTGTATGTACACCAGAAGGGATCTTAGGTTAACATTTTCTATAAAGGATGTTATCTTTAACTGTAGAGTAAACTTGCCAGTACATCAGTGTCTACATCTGGTACTACATGAGTTCCTGGTGTGGTGAAATTACGGATGTCAAACAATTGGTGTGCATGGTTTTACCTCCTGTATCACTATCTTTTATTTATAAACAGGTACTTTAGAAATTTCCCGATTGACGTTCATGTAACTTACGTAGGGTTTAAGCTTTCTATTTTTTTTTCCTTAACATTTTTCCTTTTTTTCCTTTCTAGGCCTTCCTTATGCTTTTAGCTTCACTACTCATTACTCTTTCCTCCCTAGCAACCCATCATCTTATTTCAGGTGCTTGTTCCTTCTCCTCCTTTGCTGGTAATTCATTTTGGGCTTTCAGATTTTGTTTTTAGAGTATTGCCCTCTTGCGCAAGTTTAAATACAATTTATTTTAAAATTTTTATCATTTCTAAATTCAATTTAAATAGCTGATCAAATAAAGAAAATACACCTCTACCCCGATATAACGCGACCCGATAGAACACGAATTTGGATATAACACGGTAAAGCAGTGCTCTGGGGGGGCGGGACTGCACACTCCAGCGGATCAAAGCAAGTTCGATATAATGCGGTTTCACCTATAATGCAGTAGGATATTTTGGCTCCTGAGGACAGCGTTATATTGAGGTAGAGGTGTACTCAGTTTCAGTGAAAAAGAGAAACAGTTTTAAAAGAAACAGTTTAAGAAGTGAATTGCAAAGGAAAAAAGGTGGCATTTCTACCGTTCCTGTTCCTTTTTGATGTAAAGGGATAACCTCAAAAATGTCATTTAAAAAGTATTTTTCTACATGTCTTTTATATTAGGAATATCAGGTCCTGGCTTCCTGTTTTTATTGGAGAACTTTTTAAGATCCTCAGGGGGATCTGATTGGTGATATCACAGGAAGCTGACTAATCTGCTGTTCTTTCACCCCTAGGTGAAGGGGAATCTTATTCAGGCTGTCTTCTGAGGCTGGCCTAAATAACCAGGTCCTCCAAAAATCTTACAAGCAAAAATGGAGCTCAGGTCCTGAGGTTCCTATTAAGTCATGTAAAAGACAAGCAGAATTGTTAAAATAAAACTTTGAGATTGTCTGTGTACATCATAAAGAAAGCATTGAAGGGTGTGAGCAATTTATTTATTTTTGCTTTGCAGTTCCACCATTAATAAGAGAGTTCGTCATGTTGGTTAGAATATGTTGAATTACTTTTTTTTGTGGTGTCCTGATACGTTATCCTGCAGGAGTGGTAGCAAGCACTGTTATTTGAGGGACCTTGCTTATAGAAACTGTTCCCTGTAATGTTGTTCCAGAACCTAGGTTTGGCAAGCTTCTTTTCAGTGAGGCTTTTCATCAGTGCCATTTTACCACTGACTGCATACCATCAGGTTTCCATGGCTAGTTTTTTTTTTTTTTTTCTGTTGGATTGACTGATATTTCTACTGTTCCTTTTTAATTATTGTGAGGCATCTATAGGCCATGGCAATGGGAACTGTGTATATGCACTTCTGTTCACTAAATGGACTTCTCGTTCTAATTGACTCTAATTCCAATATGTTTCCTGTAATTCCAGTTATTAAAAGCTGCAGAGTTCTTCTGGTGAAATTTGTTACAAACTTTTGTATGAAAAGTATACTGTATACACATGGCTCTATCAAATTCATGGTTCATTTTCATAAATTTCACAGTCAATGCATTTTAAAAATCATGAATTTCAGAGTTGCAGATATTAAAATTTTAAATTTCACAGGGTTGTAACCAAGCATGAATATGTATTTTTAAAATGGTAAAATATAAATATGTAAAGCCTTTAAGTAAGTGTTTCCCAAATTGGGGGTCCTGACCCAAAAGAGGGTTGGAAGGCTATTGTAGGGGCAACGTGGCATTGCCACCTTTCTGTACTGCCTTCAGAGCTGGGTGGCTGGAGAGCGATGGCGTCTAGCCAGACACCCAGCTCTGAAGGCAGCTGTGCCGCCAGCACAGAGGTAAGGGTGGCATGGTATGGTATTGCCATTCTTACTTCTGTGCAGAAGTAAGGGTGGCAATACCGCTATCCCCCACATTAGTCTTGCCACCCCCCTTTTGGGTAAGGACCCCCAGTTTGAGAAACACTGCTTATAGCATAGTGTAAAAGTACACAAAAGACCAGATTTTATGCATGGTCCATGTCACATTTTTCATGTCCGTGAATTTGGTCTCTATTCGCTGGCCAGTATGAATGAGCTTGCATATACATACCAGATGTATTCATCATAAGATCCTTTAATACTCTCTCAGGTGTGGCTGAGGTTTGTTTAAATAAGGTATTTCACACACATTGCCACATAGTGGGTGAACAATATAATACAGAAGAGTGTTCTGTTACATTTCCCCCTACCATTCCTACCATATACAATATTTACACTATTAGGCTATCTTTGAAGTTCAGTATGTATCAGTCTGTTGCATGTCTCTGAATCATACTGGTTTCTAATTACATGACCCAAACATCTAAGAGCTTGATCATCTGGCTGTCCATTAGTTGCAATGACTGGCTGTGGGTTGATTTGGAATCCTTGAGTCGTTGTCATCTTTTTCTGTTCTCTATTCTCTTCATGGGCCACCTTGAAGAAGAATTTCTGGACAGAAGCACCATGAAACCAATGATATATCTGAGATATTTTCATCTTCTGGACAGATGACCTAGACTCCCTCATAGATGTCCACCACAACTTCAACCACTCCCACCCATCGATTATACTTTTTCTAAAATATTCCCACATTAGCATCAAATTCCTGGAAACCATGATGACCTTCAGCAGTGGAACCTTACAGACAACTATATAGAAGAAACCCATGGATGGCTACAACTACCTTCACAGATCCAGTAAATTCCCCAAACACACCAAGAAATCTTATCTACAGCCAGGCACTCAGATACTGCAGAATATGCTCTGAGGAAAGTCCAGGATACAAACCTCAATGCACTTAAAACTGCCTTCACCAAACAAAGTGGATCGCATCATGGAATGGGCCCCCAAATACTTGAGAGAACCTGCTTCAATATAGAAATAAAACCCCCTCCAGCCACACACCTCTAGTTGTCACTTATTGCCCCACATTGACGATACACCATATGGTTCCAAACAGTTATACTCCATACTTGATGGGGTCCACATCCAAAAGGAAATCTTTCCTGAACTCCTTCTGGCCTTCAAATAACCCCTCCAAACTCTCCAAGCTCAGCATCAGGAGCAAGCTCCCCACAGATCAGGAAACACCAACTCAGCCCTACCAGAACAACGGATGCAAAACCTGTAGACATATCTTCACTGCTCAATGATCAGCATCTCCCACAAAACACCTTTCGAGATCCATGGGTCCTTACCCATCTATCACAACATATGACATACCTCATCCAGTTCACTGAATGCTCCAATAACCACTATGTGGGTGAAACAAGACTGTCACTAGGCTCTCAAATGAACTCTCACAGAAAAATGATAACAGACAAGAACATCATATCACCTGTGGGTGAACGCTTTTCGCAAAACAATCACTCAATTGCTGACCTCTCAGGCCTTACCCTCAAAGGAAATCTGCACAACGCCTTCCCAAGATGAGCCTGGGAGCATAAATTCATAACTTTTGCTAGATATTAAAACTCGGACTGAGTAAAGTCACTGGATTTGTGGCTTATTACAACAATCTATAACCCACTAAAGCCCCCAGCTTCCCTCCTACCCCATGACTGGAGAGGTGTTAATGAGTCAGTTCACCTTGAATGGTCCCTTGAAATATATGTTAACAATGTGTTCCACCTTGTATTGAGCTGTGACACTGAGTACGTTTCTCAGTTCTGAAGAAGAGTGTTTTTTTGTTTGTTTTTGTTTTAAATGGAGATATCCTATCTCCTAGAACGGACCTTGAAAGGTCATCAAGTCCAGCCCCCTGCCTCCACTAGCAGGACCAAGTACTGATGTTTGCCCCAGATTCCCTAAGTGGCCCCCCTCAAGGATTGAGCTCACAACCCTGGGTTTAGCAGGCCAATGCTCAAACCACTGAGCTATCCCTCCCCCCTCTGTGGAATCGCAAAAGCTTGTCTCTCTCACCAAGGGTACGTCCATACTACCCACCCAGGTCGGTGGGTAGCGATCGACTTCTCGGAGTTCGATATATCGCGTCTCATCTAGACGCGATATATCGAACTCCGAACGCGCTCCCGTCGACTCCGGAACTCCACCACCGCGAACGGCGGTGGTGGAGTCGACAGGGGAGCCGCGGACTTCGATCCCGCGCCGTGAGGACGGGTAAGTACTTCGAACTAAGGTACTTCGAGTTCAGCTACGCTATTCGCGTAGCTGAACTTACGTACCTTAGTTCGAACCCCTCCCCCCCCAGTGTAGACCAGGCCCATGAGAAGATAGTCCAATAAAAGATATTGACTCATTTACCTTGTTTCTCTGATATCCTGGGACCAACACAGGTGCAACAGCACTGCATACAGCCTCTTAGAGTTTTTTTGTAGACCTTTGAGGGTCTTGTGGGAGTGAGGAGACTGGGATTGGGCCCTAACTGTTCATCTTCTGTAGTTATACTATAATATTAAAAAGCCTTTCAGTTGATAAATACTGTACTGTAAACATTTAAAGACTAAAATCAAGGGCAGGAAATGTGAATCTGGATTATTTTCTTCCATTCCAGCCTCATTTTTAATGTTGCATCCAACATTGTTGAATCCTTTTCAGATGTATATCAATTGTTTCTTTTAATGAAAAAGGATTTTTCATATATAATATTAATATATTTTTGCATCAGTGGTGGGAGTAATACAGCTGCATATTGCAAGATTATGAAGTAAAATTTGAACATAGTATAATTTACTGGACAGTGCAGAATTTTCCTTCAAGAATTGGTTCCTAGGCTCTTCCTGATCTTTTTTCTCAATGTAGAAAATTTTCTAATCAGTTTTCATTAATATTTAATGTTTTCGTTTAAAAAGATACTATAAAATGTACAGCAGTGTTGTCAAGTTTTTTATAGGTTAGTTTTCTTTATTTAGGTCTTAATCTAGAACCCATTGTGGTCAATCCAGTGACTCCCATTGACTTTAATGGGTTTATTTTGGGCCTTCTATGGTTTGGAATAATCTAGTTGTCTACAATTTGTGAGTAATGAAAGTACACTTTCATAAGAAAAGGGTCAAGTTGAGACTATTTTAAATGTATTTTCTGTACATTTTTAAATGGGGATAATGAATTCATGCTTAGAGACTTACAGTGCAAGAAGTTCTTAAAATACTTTGAGTTGCAGTAATATTGCAGAAAGTAGTTGTATGTATTTAATGTGGTATCAACAGCTGTAAAAAGTACATTTTGTGTCTGAAACTCGTGTATATAATATTGTCACAAGCAATACCTTTTAACTTCACATCTGAGATAAATTAGCAAAAAAAAATTGTTTTCTTTTCAGTTTTAGTTTATACAGTAAGCAGGACTCAAGGCTCAATCCTGCAAGAGGCTGAGAACTCTCAGTACCCACTTGCTGAGGCTCTGAGCCAGCTAAACACTTAATCACATGCTTAAATGCTTTACTGGCCAGGCCTAAGTGAGTTTCTCCTTTGCTGAAAAGACCCGTATAAATACCAACAAAGAGCATAAAAACTCTAAGGGGGGAAAAAACCCCTAAGGGTCTTTTTTTTAAAAATTCAGGACAATACTACTTAAACTGGGCACTATGGGCAAGTCTACACTAGAAGCGCTATATCGGTGCAGTTGCGCCCCTGTAGCGCATCTAGCGAAGGTGTTCTATGCCAAAGGGAGAGAGCTCTCCCATCCGCATAATAAATCCACCGCCACGAGAGGCATAGCACTGTCCACACTGGCACTTAGGTCGGTGTAACTTATTCACATCCCTGACCGACGAAAGTTATACCGAAGTACGTGGTAGTGTAGACCTGGCCTATTAGAAGAATTGAAGGACAGTGATATTTTTAAAATTGAAGTAAAGCTGTAAAAAGGAAAAAAATATGAAAAATCATTTGTATGCTTTTGTCTTCAGAATAACAAGAACTTTAATAGATCAAGATGGTCCAAGTTGGAGAGAGAAGCTACCACCAATTCCAGTTGTTCCTGTTTCTGCTCAATTACACAAATGGGATGGAGGAAGCCTTACTTCAGAGACTAAGCGAAAGAAGATTGCAGACTTCAGTGGAGATAGACAATCAGAGATGAACAGTATGTATAGCATATGCAAATATGTAGAGGTAGAAAAATGGAAATATAGTTTAACAAAAGTTAAACATTCCATTGCTTTTCAGAATATTATCTGAAGAGGCAATATCCTTAAATAATATGAACAGCAAATTTTTCTGAAAGGAAAAGTTGTATAATGGTCGAGATTGGATTTAATAACCTGTATAGATCCATAATATTGTGCTGCTTTGCCACCCCATGGATGAGTTTTCAATGTACATTTCCTCGAATATATATATATATATAATGTTGGTAAGAATATTGATCAGCAATATGTTGATACCCATTGGAACTATCGAGTGGGTCTTTCCTATTTACTTAACCTTAATTACATCATTTATTTTGAAAGTAGAGTCATGCTCTACATCATGATAGAATGTTGCTGTGACTACCGCATAGCCTCTCTCCACCAATAATGTTACCTCTTAGCTCAAGAATGATTTAATTGGGGTTGGTCCTGCTTTGAGCAGGGAGTTGGACTAGATGACCTCCTGAGGTCTCTTCCAACCCTAATCTTCTATGATTCTATGATAAGTATACAAAGTTGGTGAACCTGTAAGAATGGCAAATGTATGTTTCTAAAGCATACTGTCTTTAGGGAACTCAGGGCTTATCTGCACAGCCCCGTAGTTGAGACTACAGGGGTGTGAATTGTGGTGGGTGCTAAGTGCTGCGCTGTGTGGATGCTGCAGGTGGAAACTAAAAGGTACCTAGTTTCTATTAGCACAGCCCTCTTCAAATGGGATAATGTTAATGTGAACTAGGTACTTTTCAGTTTTCACTAGCAACATCCACACAGGATAGTTATACAGTGCATTCTTCAGTTCACATCCCCCATAGTCTGAACTACATGGCCATGTAGACATAGTCTCAGTTACAGGAAATATTTTTTCTCTCCTAATCTCCAGGGCATTAGATGATCTAACCATAATTCATTACTGGAAAAAGGCATGTCCTAAATCAGCCTCCACTCCTGAAGAACTAAAGAATTAATGATGTTACTGCTGTCTGAAAGATAATCTAAAGAATTACTCTTCACCTTTTGTATACCAACTGGGAAACAAACAAACACACCACGTATTTATAGTTATAACAGATCTATGTACAAGATGAATTAACTGAGCAAAAAATAAGGGGTGGAGGCAGATATGTTGGTAATATTAGGTAATATTGAAAATTGATATTAGTATTAGTATTATTTGTTTGTTGAATCCAACAATGTGCATTAGAATTTTGCCTGAGAGAAGGAAACTTGACTCAAAGAATAAGACCAGTCAGTAGTAATTTACAGTAATTTGGATTTTATAGGGAAAGGGTAGTATTGCATACTCAACCACAGTTTGACTATGAAAAATTATTTTCCATGGAGGGGACTGTAGTGAAACGAGACTCACAGGCGCAGCGCCTCCTGCTGGTTATCCTGGGAATTAGCTGTCCAGCATATGGAGCGCCTCCTACTGTCCGGTGTCTCACCTGCCTCAGGCCCTTGTGTCCCTCCCGGACCCCAGTGCCCTTTACCTTGGTGTTCTGCCCCAGCAGTACCCCATCATGCTCTAGGTCTCCCCTCCCAGGGGAACCTCCAACCCTCTCACCCACCATGCCTCAGTGGCTACGGCCAGTCACCATCTAGCCCCTGTTCACTGGGGCAGACTGCAGTCTGTCATGACCACTCATCATTGGCAAGGAGATTGGACCAGCTGCCTCTGCCTATCTCTGGGCTGCTGCCTCTGCAATCCCTGGACCTGTTTTGGCCCTTTAAGCAAGGCCTGCAGCATGGGGATTTACCAGGCCGGAGCTCCCCAGCTCCTCCTGCCTTTCCTCAGCCCTGCTCCATTCTCTGTAGCCTGAGGTCCCAGGGAGCCAGGTCCTTCTCCCTCCAAGGCTGGAGAGAGATTGACTCAGCTCCTGGCTCACAGCCTTTTTATAGGGCCAGCTGTGGCTGCCTTTCCAATCAGCCTACCCTATTGGCTCCCTGGGGCAGCCCTTTCCCAGGGCTGTTTTAACCTCTTCAGGGCCAGAGCAGGGTGACTGCCCTACTACACCCTCCCCCCCTTCCCCTCCCCAATCCCACACCTGGGGGAAGGGGGGGTCCTTGATCCTGTGCAACCCGGAGATGTCCCGCCAGTTGCACTCACCACTCCTCATTGTCCTTCAGTTTTAGGGCCAGATCTTCTTTTTCCCGGTGGGCTTTTTGTAGCTCCGCCTCCGCCATCCAGTGGGCCTGCTCTGCAGCCTCCAGCCACAGACGCAGGCCAGAATCCCCCGGGCCCTCTTACCTTCAGGGTCTGGGTTCCTACTGTGACCTGCTCCACAACAATCTGGGTCCCGGCCTCTTGGTGTGAACAGGCTAGGAGGGGCCCATTTGACTCTGCTATGCCAGGAGGCAATGTGGATGTGGGACTCTTGTATTTCCAGTTCACTCCATCTCAAGGCCTCTCACCTTCTGGGTGTTCAAAACAATCTTGCAGACTGATTAACCAGATCTTTCACCAGTCACCACTAATGGTGTATCTGTGCAGACAAGGCCAGATTCATTTTCAAGTTGGGGGAGACTCTCCATACAGACCTGTTTACAACAACAGTCAACAGAAAGTGTCATCAGTTTTGCCCTTGAGCAGGTCACAGTCTAAGGTCTCAGATGGATGCTTCCCTGTTGCCCTGAACAGACAAGCTCCTGCACTCCGTTCCTCCAGTTCCAATTCTGTCTAGAGTGTTGATGAAAATCAAGCAGGACCACGCTCGAGTCATACTCCTAGTTCCAGTGTGGCCTTGGCAACATTGGTTTTCTACATTACTGACCATGTCTCCCAGAGCTCCTTTGCCACTACCACTGGACACAGACCTGAATTCTCAGGATCCTAAGGAGGAGGTTTGTTCAAAGGTGGTTCAGGATGTATTTTTAAACAGTAGAAAGCCTTCTACTGGGTTTACTTACCTGGAAAAGTGGAAAAGATTCTCCATTTGGTCATACCAAAAAGGCATTTCCCTGGTCTGGACTCCAATCCATCATGTGCTGGACTATTTTTGTTATATCTGTAACAAGGTCTTGCCATTAGTTCCATCAAGGTCCATCTAGCAGCTATCTTGGCTTTCTACCCACCAGTTGATAATCACTCATTTTTCTCCAGTCCTGTGACAGAAGAAATAAAAAATTCTGTGTACAACATTTTAAAATTCTGCTAATTTCATTTGTCAAAATAACACTATATAATCATGCCAGTTTCAATTATTTGGGTAATTTATTTCAAAATATCTGTCAGCAGCTATGTGTGTAACAATACAGACAACAAAAAAATTCCCCCAGGAGTAGAGAACTAAAGAAACCCCTATGACACCACAGTTCCTGTTTCTCTTCCCATCTCTCCCTCAGAGCCCAGCTGTGGGGCCAGACACCTGTACCTCCTCCCCCAACAGCCCAGTCACAGGGCCCCCTGGCCTGGACACTCACACACACCCCCCACCCAGGGTTCCAGAGTGAGAAACAGCCTAATCATAGATTATTAGGGTTGGAAGAGACTTCAGGAGATCATCTAGTCCAACCCCCTGCTCAAAGCAGGACCAATCCCCAAATGGTCCCCTCAAGGATTGAACTCACAACCCTAGGTTTAGCAGGCCAATGCTCAAACCACTGAGCTATCCCTCCTCACCTTATGCTGGGTCCCAGGCTTGTATGGAGTTTCCTGCACATGCTTCCTTCTTTCAGGGTGTGCTGGGAACTGCAGCTGCCAGGAACCCTCAAGCTCCTCCTCCCCCTCCCCCTGGCAGTGTCTGTTTGCAAGCTGGGGAGCTGGACTCTTCCGGGTCCAGTGGCCCCTAGTGGCAGCCCGCAGCTCTGCATTGCCAGTTCTGCAGGGAAAAAGGAACTTCTTCGTAGAACATTAATTCTGCACAAATTCTGCATTGCACAGTGGCGCAGATTTCACCCACAAGTAATATCTGCAAAGGGGCTGGTTGGTCATCAGTGCATGCCTTTGCTTCACATTATGTCATCTCTCAGCAGTCAAGAGATGATGCCAGATTTGGATATGTGGTCCTCCAATCATTATTCAGGGAGACTCCAATCCCCCAGCTCCAGATCGAACTGCTTGAAAGTCACCTGAAATTGAAAGGATATGTGCAATCACTTGAAGAGAAAAAATGATTACTAACCTGTTGTTAGCAATAACTGTTTTCCTTCGAGATGTGTTGCATATATCCATTCCACAACCTACCCTCCTTCCGCTCTCTATTGGAGTCTTTTGGTAAAAAGCAACAGAGGGGAGTTGGGGGCAACTCTGCCCCCTTTTTTGGTATGGTGATATGAGGCAGGTGAGGGTGCATATGCTGCCCCAAAGAGTACCACTGAGGGAAAAATCTCCAATAACTGTGCACTGGGTGGGCACGCACCTGAAGTGGAATGGACATGGGCAATGCATCCTGAAGAACAACAGTTACAGAACACGTTCGTAACATACATACATTTATTTATTTATTTACTTATAAAGGGATTAAATTAAGTCTGCATAATCACTTCCTCTGGTGAAGGGTAACCGAGAAGGTGATAGTCTTCTCTTAGGATATGTCTACACAGCAAAAACTGAATGGGCAAATCTGTCTGAGGTAGCTTGAATGCACTTAGCGCAGGCAATAGCAGTGAACACAGTGCAACGTAGGCTTCAATGCAGGGTAGTACAAGCCTTGCATAGACTCTGAATATCGACTCACTAGCCTATTCTGAAGCCCATGCTGTGCTGTCTTCATTGGTATTGTTACACACACGCTAGCTGGCTCAAGTAGGCTAATCCCTGAACACAGGGCTACTGAACAGTACTTCTTTCAGATACAAAATCTGTGGTCACGTGGCACTCTTAGCAACAGCTGGAAGAATTAGTCCTAGTGTCCTGGCCACATTCTGACTCAGGTTATTTACATGCTGCCTGTCTAATTCCCCTCTGATTTCAACTGGATAAGTTACTCTTTATTTTCCCCTAAGTACATTATTGTGTAGTGTTTCTAGTGCAGAATGGCTGCCACGTTTTACCCCTAACCCTTATTCAGTTTCATTATTGGCTAAAATGATCCTCGTGTATACAGTCTGTTAAGCATGTGGGTCTCTTTATATTTGGTTCACTGACTTTAAGAAATTATACACGTTTAAGCCTAACAGGATTTTTAATAGCAGTAAATTTAGATTTTCGTTGCTGCACACTAAGGGCTATGATGTTATTCTTGTTTATTATTTGTGGGGACTGGTGGCCCACTGTGTTGTGCATTTTACAAGCACATAATAAGAGAGAGGTCTTGCCTAGAACATCTTGCCGCCTAATTCAGGACAAAATGCAACAAGAGGATGAAACAGAAAGGAGGGAATGTGGGAGGGAGGCAAGTGTAACCAAGGTGGATTGATTATAATCATAGTCATTTAAATCATTGATTTTAATCATGATTTAAATCAATTTTAATTTTGTTTCGCATTTGTACTTTGCAGTTATTTTCCTAAAGGAAAGTTGATTCTTTTTGGTTGGTAACCATTAAAACATGTTGATTTGCAACTAAATATAGCCTTTATGCTAAATTTGGTGCTTCTTTTTGCTAACCAGGGAGATACACTACATCTATATACACATCTATATACAAGACATTATATAGTTTAATTTACATGTATTCAGATTCTTAGTTTTTGGATTTTTTTTATTATGTTAAGAAACACATCATTCAACGTTTTCTATTTACTATATGATTATTTTTTTACTTGTGATGACTATTGCTGTGAAAAGCTGGTTTAGCACTTCAACAAACTCAGGTTCCAGTGACTTTCACCAGTTTAGTGGTTTGACTTTCTTTAAAACTTGGCACTTGGCTCTGCCCTTTCTCCCAATGTATAGCAGCACATTCGGAGAGCATACACTGTGCCAGATTTATACATGGTACAATTTGTTTCCTCCTTGGAGCAGTGGGGAGACGAGGAGAGAGATTATGACTCAAGGAATCAATATCGTGACCCTCCAGCTACTCCAGGGGCAGTGTATTGTTGCTTAATCTGGGTGGGTTATTAATCTACCCTTAATGAACGGATGGTTTTTTAAATAACATTTTAGTCCTTTTGTTACCAAGGTGAAAAAACTGAAGAGAATTTCAGGACCCTTAAAAATGAAGGAAATGAATTTGTAAAGAAGGGTAAATACAAAGAAGCTCTAATGAAATACAACGAATGCATGAAGTTAAATTCCAAGGAATGTGCTATCTACACTAACAGGTAAAGAGCTGAAATCTCTGCCACAGTTTGTAAGTACACTAAATAAGAATATATGATGATGATTTTCTTTTGTGTCTGCAGATACTAATTTTGTGCCACCTGAATCACCTTTTTATATAAACAGAGAATTAGATTTTTCCCATGATTGAGTTGTGGTTCAAATAACTATTGTTTTTATTTTATATCTTCTCTCTCCTTCTTCAAGTGGTTCTGCATATTCCCACTTATGGGTACTGGGCTGTCTTGTGGTAGAACCTTCTTCTGGCAGTGTCAGCTACAGCACTCTCAGTTCTCCAACTGGTTTTTGAATGTTATAATTCTTGATGTCAAATCAGGCACAAATCAGACCTCAAGAATTATAACCTTCAAAAACCAATCGGAAAACACTTCAACCTCCCTGGACACTCAGTTACAGACATAAAAGTCACAATTCTCCAACAAAAAAAATTCAAAAACAGACTCTAATGAGAAACTGCAGAACTGGAATTAATTTGCAAATTTGACACCATTAAATTAGGCTTGAATAAAGACTGGGAGTGGATGCCATTTCCCCATGCTAATTTTTCCCCTGCTGTTACTCACACCTTCTTGTCAACTGTTTGAAATGGGCCATCCTGATTATCACTACAAAAGTTTTTTTCTCCTGCTGATAATAGCCCACTTTAATTGATTAGTCTCATTAGAGTTGGTATCAAACACCTATTTTTTCATGTTCTCTGTGTGTATATATATCTTCCTACTGTATTTTCCACTGCATGCATCTGATTAAATGGGTTTTAGCCCACGAAAGCTTATGCCCAAATAAATTTGTTAGTCTCTAAGGTGCCACAAGTACTCCTTGTTCTTTTTGCTGATACAGACTAACACGGCTACCACTCTGAAACCTGAGATTCAAGAGGTACACTTCTTGCCTAACTGTCTTCCTGGCACCTGATGAGAGGAGTGGGGTCTCAAATGCCTGAGAAGAGGACATTCACCTTCTGGATGTTTTGATTTCTCAGGCCTTCACTCCCAGAGCTTGCAAGGACAGGGTGACTCATTTGCAGTTCTTCCATCTCAAGATAGCTCTCCTGGCTAGACCCTTTGGATCCAATCAGTTCTCAGATCTTGGATCTAAGAGGCCAGTCTCAGCTCCTGGGGCTTCCAGTGGTTCTCAGTGACTGAATGGTTCCAACAAGCTGCAACCCCTGATTATGTTCCTTCAGCTCCCCAAGTCAAGCCCCCAAAGCTATGCATGTCCAAATCGAGGGCCATGCAGTCAATTCTAAATAACCCTGTTCTGGAAGAGAAGTTGAGACAGTTTTGCCACCCTCACTAGTGCCAACCCTCATGCTTGCAGATACTGACCCTGGCTGAACTCCTGAGGTTGCAGGACCAGTGTCAGTTCCAACTTCCACTTCCAGATCCAGGAGGATGGAATGAACTGGTGACAGAATGAGGGCCAACAGCTCCTTCAGTTCCATCTGTCCTGGCATTGAAGAAAAAGCAGCATAGGGACATAACTGTCTGGTAGCAATGCCAGTTCCTATGCTTCAGAACTTTTGGATCTGTCTGATTCTGAAAGACCTCTACAGTTATGAAGCAAAGAACCATTCCATCCCCAGCTTCAATAGCAAGGAAGATGGATTAGCATATAATGTTGGATCTGATGTCCACTTCTTCAGATACATTGTTGTCCCTAAGTCAGTTCCAGCTACATCCTTGGTCCTAGGGAGCTCTTTCACCTTGGCAGCCCAAGTTCACCTTCTGGCTCTGGTATATTCATTGGTTCCAAATATGAGGTTTCCAAAAGGAGGCATGTTTCCCCGGTTTCAAGATCATCATCCTTGTCTCCTGTTAGCAAGAATTGGTCAGAAAGCGCTTCTGGTTCTTCCCTGGAACACCTTATGCTTCTTCCTCCTATGGCCCTACAGGATCCCCACAAAGAGATGTAAAAGCAGCAAAGAATCCTGTGGCAGAGATGGATCTTCATATTTCCCTGTGGATCCGCTGTTATCCCTGTTTCATTCTACCTCTGATCCAGACCTGGATCTTTACCAAGAGGAAATTAGAGGAAGAATGCAGACACCTGTGGCTCGATTTGTATCACCCTATGATCTGCAACCCCAAAATCAGTTGCGGGGGAGATTGGCAGTCCTGGGGGTTACTTCAGGAATTTTTCAGTTACCCTCCACATGGAGGAGAGGAAATGTTTCTTCTGAAAAGGATATGGCAGTTCTGAGATCCTCAGATCTGGCAACATTACAGATGGTTGTGCCAGAAATGCTTTCTGAGGAGGAAGATGAGGAGGTAGCTTTCCCTTTGAGCAGGAGCATTTGGAAATGGATTATGTTTATCCCAGATGAACATGTGGGAGTGGCTACTTGCCTTCTGAGGATGCTGTGCAGTTCCACAATTTGGTGGATCATATAGTGTCCTTTTTAAATCTTCCTGCAGTGCCTGTGGAAGAGACTTTTCACCCAGTGTTTGATATGCTTGGTGCCATTTTGAAGAGTAGGATATCCCTACGTATTTTGGATGGTTAGAAACAGCAGTGCAGCAGCATTAATTTTTAAAGAATTGCTTAAACCTGCTGTAATCCCATCAACTCTCACAAATTAAGAAGGATTTGACTGGGTCAGTACTTGGATGTGAGACATCCAAGTAATACCTGGCTGCAAAGTGCTGCCAAAAGTAGTGGTAGTGATTTACTAGGTGGCACTTTTTTTTCCATAGCCACTATTGAACTAATGCCCCATTACAGTATTAGGGTGTATTATGCTGACATAGGCCTTAATACTGCAAACATTTACCCATGTGTTTAATTTAACTGTAAAAGTCTCATGGAGTTTTGTCTGAGAAAAGATTGCAGGAATTGGCCATTTGGAAATATTATAAATCCAATGCTGTAATAACTTGTACTACACCTCTACCCTGATATAACACGACCCGATATAACACGACTTCGGCTATAACACGGTAAAGCAGCGCTCCGGGGGGGTGGGGCTGCACACTCCAGTGTATCAAAGCAAGTTGGATATAATGTGGTTTCACCTATAACGCGGTAAGATTTTTTGGCTCCCGAGGACAGCGTTATATTGGGGTAAAGGTGTATAAATATTTTTTAAGAACTCCAAAGTTTAAAAAAATCAATTGATGCTGAATTCTAACAAGCAACATAGTTAACCTTTGAGAGTCAAAAACTGTTGGCACTGCAATATGTTACAATTCCCTTAAACTGAACTGTATTTTATTGTATTTTGTTAGGGCTCTCTGTTACTTAAAATTGTATCAATATGAAGAGGCTAAACAGGATTGTGATCATGTTCTTCAGGTAGAAGACTCTAATGTCAAAGCTTTTTATAGAAGAGCTCTGGCATACAAAGGACTACAGGTAAGAAAAAAGAACAAGGCAGGTATTCATAAATATTTTTAAATTTGCAGCTCTCTTGTTCAAATGCACTCACATAGTTACAGTGGATATGGAAATACACGGGAGGTGTGGAATGTTGGTTATTTATTAATGTTGGTAAAGCACTTGACAAAAGTAAAGCACTGTACAAATATTTTGAAGCCATAAGAAATATTTGAATAATGCTTTCATGTAATTTATTCATGCATGCAGTAATGTCAGAGAGTAACTCAGAGTTTTGGTTAACTGGAATTGAATTAAATAAGATTCTATTGCTTTTTTAAATTTTTCTCTGATACTCGTACAATCTCCTTCCCCTGCTGAGGTCTCTCAATGTTGAGCATTGCTGAGCATGCAGGTAAGGAATGTCTTGAAACCAAGTAATGCAGCAGACTGAATGTACACTTTTTTCCCTTCAGTTGCCTTCATACTCTACTATGAGTTCCAAATGTAGGCTTTAGTAAGCATGATGACAAAATCAGATTCCTTTACTTATTAAAAAAAACTGCAAAATTACAGCAGCAAAAAAAAAAAAAAAAAAAAAAGGAAAATTTCACCTCTCTGCAAAACCAGTGGGAAGACAAAGTATTGCTTTGTGTTAAATGTTTTCCTTAGCCCTATTAAGTATCCTGTAATTGATCAGCTTCAATTGACCTCTTTGTGTCATTGTAGTCCATAGAAATTAATATAGGTGACAGTGAAACCTGAGAGTGATTTAACCAGCCAAACAGGTAGTCAGAGATCAGTGATGCATTTATTCTTCCTAAAATAATAATATAGGAAGAAATACAAGAATCTAAGAAACTTCCCCGTTTTTTGTGTACTCTAGAAAAATGTTTGCAATTTTATTGAAGACGTAAGCAGAAATACACTTTACATAGTGTATTTATAGTGTGTGTATATGACAGGTCTCACAACATGGGTGGACCTAGCACATATACATTTCCTAAAATCATCTATCAGTGGGTCACCGCTGTCAGGTCAGACAGTGAGAAAACAGGGCAGACACACCCAGACTGGAAAAGCAGTATCATTTAATAATGCATTCACTAATGGGGGTGGATTTTCTGAGCAAATTTATTCACAAATTGGATATTTACAGAGATCATCTGTAAATATTTAGCTGCATAACAATAGTTTAAAAGAACAGAGAACCCATTCTTAGCTTTTTTTTCCCTTTAGTAATATTATACATGTTTAAATCTAATTTTAGATTTATTCTGCTCATTTGTTGTCAGTATCCCAGCATTTTTCTGAATAATTGTCAATAGGAGTGTAGCAGTTAGCTAATTCTCCTACTGTGGCATCTGGAATTGTTTTATGAAAACAATTTACTTTTCCTCTTTGCCTTTCAGAATTACCAAGCCAGTGTTGATGATCTCAGCAAAGTACTTATAATAGATCCAAATGTGGCTGAAGCAAAGAGGGAGCTACAAGAGATTACCCAGTTGCTTAACCTTAAAAATGATGTTGGAGCCAGTAGCCAGCAAAAGCAAAGGAAGAAAATCAAAATACAAGAGGTATTTCCCTTCTTTTGCAAAGCAGGCTGTATTGAAGTCACACACTTAAGATTAAAATAGGGCTTTTGTTCTGTAATGTTGACAGATATTTTGAACTAATACGTCTTACATATAGTGTGTTTATTCATGTGCTTGCTAATTTAAAAAACATGCCAATTTACTCCTATCTTTAATGTTGTGTTTATTTGGTGCCAATCAGACTCTTATAATTAAGCCTGTAATGCTTCGGGCTACATCCAAAATTCCAGCAGAAATAAACTGACTGTAATGCCTAAACAAGAAACATTCAGATGTTAAAGTTGAGGACATGTTCTTTTAAAAAAAAACAACGAAACAAACAAACAAACAAAAACTGTTCAAAATATCGGTCATATCTGATAATGCAACATTTCAAGTCTCTTTCAAACGTTTTTGGGGAACCAGCAAGAGGCTGTGCTGTCCAGGAGTCCCCTGTGGCTGTGTGTGCTGTCAGAGACTATACCTTCAGTTAGGCTTGGCGGAAGAATGGAATACTGAGTATGCATTGGAGAAGTAGAGTGGGGGTGAAAAATCTACAAAATCATCAGAGAATGCTGTTTTCCCCTTGATTCTTTTACTACAATAACTAAGTGATGTAATATTACTAGGTTAAAACAACTGCACTCAGATAATACTGAGTCACTGTTGTTAAATACTGAATCATTTGATGGTGGTATTTCTCTGTGACTAAACGTTTGTGGTCCTGTAAGAATGGGTGTCTTTCTTCATTGTTTTATTACAAGAAATATTGCAACTGATCTATATAGTGTGAGATTAGAATTTGGGTCTCTCATTTTAAAACTGTTGTATAACTTTTATTAAAATTGTGCAAATGGTCCCATGCAGGAATCCCATCAAAGTCAAAGGGATTTGGGGAACTTCATGTAACTGGCATAATCTAGAAGTTGGCTTTTTCATTTTAACCAAAATGTACTATATATGAGCTCAAGAAACCTCTCCTAATAGTAAGAAGTAGAGAACACAATCAGATTATTGAAGAGAGAAAAGAACAACAGACTAGGCACAAAGACGTTATAACATACCCTAAAACTTTTTCAAAAAGTTTTATTATAAATTTCAAGAGATGCTGACACCTGAATTTTCATTGTGTTAACCCAATTTCATGACTCTTCATGTTTTGAAAAACAGCCTATTTGTAGTAGATATTTACTATGACTAAAATACAGTATGACTATTCTTGATCTATAATTCATGTAGCTAGTATGTATATTTGAAATTATGATGTTATTGGTCCTGTGTTTAGTTTTCTGCCAAAAACTTTCAGCTCTCTCCTTAAGAAGAGGGTGCAAAATACTGAAGACAAGTGTAAAATATGCATTGCTAACTAAGAAAAACAACCTTTTAACCTGCATGAATATTAGGGTACCATTTCTGTAAAGGGCAAAGTGGGACATAGAAAGGAGACTAGTCATCGTGTTCCAAAAAGTCTTCCCACAAGATGAGGCATGTGGTAAACTCTAATTTAGTGGTATCAGTGCTGGACATACTGTCATCTGGTTTATGAAACTTGAGATATTATATATGTCAAAATTAAAATTATTTGTTGTTTTCCTGTGAAGGTGAATGAGGGTAATGAAGAGGAGAGACAGACCAGTACCTCAGAGAATGCTGTGCTTAATTACCAAGTTGCCAAAGGAGGAGCTGAAAACAGTCTGCCATTGAAAATCTCTGAAAAACTACTCATTTCAGAACCATCTAATGCCTATGAGTTTGGTCAGATTATAAATGCGGTGAATGCCAAGAAGGATGAAGCTGCCTGTGGAGATCTTTTAACCATTATTGATCCAAAAAAATTGCCAATGCTGCTAAGTAACAAACTAGAAGGGGATACCATTCTGATCTTTATGCAGGCACTGGAATGTCATCTACTTGAGAAAGACCCTGGTCTTGTGTATCAGCACCTTCTTTATCTGAGTAAAGTTGAGAGGTTTAAGGTAAGAGCATATCTTCAATGCAATTTATCTCTGTGAAAATGTTAAACTCAAAATGTAAAAAACTCAATACAATATAAAGCTTATTAGATTTAGGACTTAACAGAAAAATAGACTTATACCTACATGCACTAACTATAAAAAATATATTTTTTTCAGGTAGTGCTGACACTTCTTAGCAAGAATGAAAAAGAGCAGGTTCAGCAGTTGTTTGATTCTCTTTCAAAAAAGCAAAGTCACCAATTTTCTTTAGAAGACCTGGAGAGCCTTAAAAGGGTTTATGAACTTTAAACAGAATTTTAACTTTTGCATGTATATAGTTGATGTTGGTAGGCTGGGTGTATGAACTATGCAGACTTGCATGGGATAAAGTCAGTCTTTTACCTGGATTGTTGAAGCTGCTGTATTTTTTTTTTTATTTTTTTTTTACAATATGTGCACATTTAAAATCTGCTGCTCTTTTATCTTGTAACTATAGAACTTTTTAACCTATAGCATACTAATGCACATGTTTGTATTTAATAACATAGGTCATATTATTTGATGATATATTGATCAAATTAGAATATATACACACACACATATATATATCTATATCTATATCGTGCACTCCAGCAGGGTCAATGTGGGCCAGTTAATGTGCAGCACGCTAGTGTGCCCTAGAATTCACACTCCTCTAGTGCGGACTAACGCATCGTATAGACAAGCCCTGCGTTTATAAAAAATACTTTGTGTTAATTTTTTTCTGATGTTAAATAACTGCTTAATGTCATCTTTCTTGGAATGTACAAAAATCATATTTTTATACTGTTTGTGCAATACAGGTTAACAACAGGTGAATCAAAATAGATAGTTTGTGATGGAACTCTTTGAAGCAATATAATTGTTAAATTGTGAAGTTTTTGAAATGGAAAAGAGGAGAGTAATTTATTGTTATACATGTGGAAATTTTTTGTGGCAGGATTGCTGATGCTTTTGTACTGTTTTTGAAAGCGGTACTTATTGGTAGTGACAAATTTTCATTGATAGACCCTCTCTTGTATTCTATTATTGAAATACTATATGCTATCATAATGTTTTATTCTGTTGTAATTAATTTTTGCTTAATTTATCCTAAGAAAAAGTGGCCGCAATTAGAAATAAAGATATTTGACTCTTCTGAAACTCCTATAAAAACTGTTTAAAGCACCAGTTACTCTTCTGGTCAGTCATGGTTGAGAAGACAGACACAAAAATAGTAGTTTCACAAACTCAATTTAAGTTAACAGTTCTGCTTTATTTTGAGTTGTGCTATACCAACATGTTCATATTTGAAAGCAGAGGAAGCTTTCTTTTTCAAAAAAAAGTGTTTTTTCCCCTTTTACTCAGTTTCTTTGTTTAACTTAACCACACTCCATCCCCAGTGTACATTAAACCTGTAGGTGCTTTATGAAAATGAGAGAGATTGGGAATGTTATTTTCATGTAAATTTGTCTCAGGCATATATTAGTACAAAATATATTTTTCTCTAAAGGTATAGAGAAGCAGCAGCACCAGAGCCAGCAAACGGAGTGGGAAACAGGGGAGTTTAAGTGGGAGTTCTGTTGGAAGAAAAGGGAGGAAGGAAGTCCCTGTTCCTTAGGGGCAGTGTGTGTGTGTCTGTTTTTTCTGTTTTGTGGTTTTGTTTTTTTCCTGTTCAGTTTGCAGAGGCTAGTAGGGGTCAGTGTTCTGTGAGAGAAGCTGAACCCTGATTAAGGGAAGGGGCTTCCCTGGTTAGGGGTCCTATGAAGGCTGCCATACAGTCAGTCAGCAGCACAGGAGCCAGCAAACAGAGCTGTAAACAGGGGAGGTTAGGGGAAGGAGTGTGTGGTGGTCTGGTTTTGTTTTGGTGTGGGTGTGGTTTTTTGGTTGTTTTTTGTTTTGTTTTTTTCTTCTTCCTTGGCAGATGTGTAGGTGGGAAGGCTGAGACAGGTAGAGAGGCAGCAGTGGCAGTGACCCAAGGAATGGAAGAGATAATGAAGATGACCGGATGTGGAAGCTGCAGGATGTACATGATCCTGGAACAGGTATCTGAAAAGAACCTTGTTTATATGAAGTACCGCCTGATAGAGACGATGGAAGAGAAGGTCTAAGGTTTAGAGATGCAGGTAGAAACTATGGTTGAGTTTTGAAGGGGATTTGAGCAGATGATGGAGGAAAGGCGATAGGAGGCTGAAGGAAAAATCAAGACTCACAGATGCAAGCTGGACTGAAGAGCTTTGAGAAGGAGACTGCTGGGTGAGGAAAGTGCCCAGTGGAAGCATGTGACTATGAGAACCAGGCATAGGAAAAGACCACTAGTGAAAGAGAAATAGAGCTCAGGAAACAGGTTTGTTGAGTTGGAAAATGAAGAAGGGGCACAGCAGGCTGTAACTGAAGGAGGGAGGGCAAGGAAGAAGAGTGACTAGTCCTATAAGAAAAGGAAAAGAGCCAGTGGAGATACCTGGAGTTCAGAGCTCCAGGAGGATACAGGATGACTTGCAGAAGATTGCAAGGGAGAATAAGGGACAAGAGGACTTGTAGCCAGAAAGAATAGGAGGAAGGCTGGAGAATCACACTATCACTAGGAAAAGGAAGGACTGCATGGCTGGTGACTTCTTACTAAGAAGAACAGACAGGCCTGGCATTAGAGCTGATCCAGAGAACAGAATGATGCACTGTCTGCCAGGAGCTATGATGCGGGATGTGGACCTGATGATGAAGAGGATCCTAATGGCATCAGCTAAGAATTCACTGATTATCCTTCATGTGGGAACAAATGATACAGCTAGATTCTCGCTGGAATGTATCAAGGGAGACTATGCCAGGCTGCAGAAGACACTTAAGGAAATTGAGGTTCAGGTGATCTTCAGTGGGATTCTACCTGTCTCTAGAGAAGGAGAATGAAGGTGAGACAAGATTATGATGATCAACAGATGGCTCAGGCAGTAGTTCTGTAAGAAGTGCTTTGGGATGTTTGACCACTGGGAGGCATCCATGAACAGAGGACTCTTCTTATGGGATGGGCTCCACCTGAGTAGGGAGGGAAATAGACTTCTGGGTTGGAGGTTGACACAACTGATGCTCATGCAATCGCCACACCTGATTCTAACATTGAGCGGGAGGAAAATCAAGAAAGGATACAGCAGTGGATAGGAGAATGGATGTTAAGAGGAAAGATAGTGCTGATACCAGTGAAGCTAACAGGTAGGTGAAACTGGCAGTAGAATACCTTTACCAAGTTCAGTGAGGAATGTGGATGAAACCAGACAAAAACAGCTAAGATGTTTGTACACCAACGCAAGAACCTGGGGTAACAAAATGGATGAGCTAGAATTACTGGTGCAGGAAGTGAAACCTGATATTATAGGGATAACAGAAATATGATGGATAGTAGTCATGAGTGGAGTACAGGTATTGAAGGTTTGTGCTGTTCAGGAAAGACAAATATAAAGGTAAAAGTAGAGCAGCATTGTATATTAATGATGAGGTAGGCTGTAAAGAAATTAGAAGTGATGGAATGGATAAGACAGCGTCTGTTAGGGCTAAAATCACTTTGGGGAAGAAAGCTACTAGAAGTTCCCCTAATATATTGCTTGGGGTGTGTTTATAGACCACCCAATCTGATTTGCATATGGATAGAGACCTCTTTAATGTTTTTAATGAAATAAATACTTCTGGGACTTGTGTGATTATGGGAGACTTTAACCTGCCAGATATAGATTGGAGGACAAGTGGTATTAATAACAGTAGAGCCCAGATTTTCCTGGATGTGGTATCTGACAGATTTCTTCACCAAATAGTTGCTGAACCAATAAGAGGTGATGCCATTTTAGATTTGCTATTGGTGAGTGGTGAGGACCTCACAGAAGAACTGGTTGTAGGGGATAACCGTGGTTCATGTGATCATGGATTAACTCAGTTTAAACTAAATGGAAGGATAAACAAAAATATTGTAAATTTCCAACCAGGGTTCTTGATTTCAAAAGGGCCAACTTTAAAAAATTAAGGAAATTAGTTAGGGAAGTGGACTGGATCAAAGAACTCAAGGATCTGAATGTAGAGGAGGCTTGGAATTACTTTTACGTCAAAGGCTCAGAAAGTATCTGAAGCCTGCATCCCAACCAAGGGGAAAAAAAATCATAGGGAAGGGTTGCAGACCAAGCTGGATGAGAGAGCATCTCAAACAAGTGATTAAGAGAAAGCGGAAAGCCTACAAGAAAAGGAAGATGGGATGGATCAGCAAGGAAAGCTACCTCTTGAAGGTCAGAAAGTGTAGGGATAAAGTGAGAACTGCCAGAAGCCAAGCAGAGTTGTACCTTGCAAAGGAAATTAAAACCAATAGTAGAAGATTCTTTTAGCCATATAAAGAAAACAATAAAAGAAGTGGGACCCCTAAGCAATGAAGATGGGGTGAAGATTAAATATAATCTAGGCATGGCTCAACATATAAATACTTTGCCTCAGTTTTTAATAAGGCTAATAGAGAGCTTAAGGATAGTGGCAGAGTGGCTAATGGGAACGAGGATATGGAAGTAGAAATTACCACATCCAAGGTGGAAGTCAAACTCAAACAGTTTAATGGGACCAAATTTGTGGATCTGGATAATCTCCATCCAAGAACATTAAAGGAACTGGCACATGAAATTGCAAACCCAATAGCAAGGATTTTTAATGAATCTGTAAACTTGGGGGGTCATACCTTCTAACTTGAGAATTGCTAATATAGTTCCTATTTTTAAGAAATGGGGGAGAAAGTGATCCGGGAAACTACAGGCCTGTTAGTTTGTCCTCAGTTGTATGCAAGGTCCTCAGTATGTACACTCGGCTGCAGACACCAGTTTCGGTGCCACAGTGCAGTGGTGGGCACTGCTCAGGAGTCACCTATAATGGAGCACCCACAGAGACACTACTCAAAGAAAAAGGCAAAGTTACTGTGTGCAGTAATGATGGTTCTTCGAGATGTGTCCCCCTATAGGTGCTCCATGACACACCCTCCCCCCTCTACTTCAGAGTTCTTGTCATTTACTCTGTGGTAGAAAAGGAACTGAGGAGGTTCATCACTTACACATGCTGGCTAGCCTTGTGGCAGGTGAGGAGCAGCGCATATGCAGGCTGAACGGACACTGCTACCAAAGTTCTCTGATCAGCAGTGCAGGGCTGCAGACACACCTACAGTGGAGCACCCATAGGGGGACACATCTCAAAGAACCAATGTTACTGCACAAGGTGAGTAACTTTGTCGTCTTTCCACAAATCCTGGAAAACAGCTCTCCCATTATTTTATTCTAACCTTTGGAAGTGTGTGGCATAAATGGGTATTCCTAGAGCTCTAAAGATATGTACTCTGTGTACTTGAGATATGTTTATTGTACCCTGTTCTTTTCATTCTATCCAAAATGCTAATGCCTTAGGACTTCAAAGATGCTGTAGACAAGATGTAAAAATCCTGCACCAGTTGACATGCTAGGCATCTTGGAAACTATTCATAGAAGTCCCTAGAGGCAGTGGAGGGAGAATGTATGAACCTCATCAGAGGAAGATTTGCAAAGTAAGATTCCATTCCTTTACAGAGGTATCCTTTGGTAGTAAGGTGCTACTAGGTTGATTCCCACATAACTTCCTTGTTTATAAAGCTCTTGCTTTAAATGGGACAAATTTCCATTCCTGCCTATTATTCTACGATAATTATTCAACTCTGCTCATTCCGCCCGCGGCCCCCACTCCCACTGCTGTGACTCGCTGCTCACTATTTCCAGTGAGTAATGAATGAGGAGAGAAACTGTGCAACAGAATGAGAAATTACTTACTTGATAATTTTCTTTCTGTTAACAGCTTCTCTCCTCATTCAGCTCACTCTGGTAGTCTGATAAATGACTATGGCTGTAAGAAACTCAAGGACCATGATTTTGTTGCTTGAACCGCAATTTTTAGCGCAGACTGCAACTTTTTATAGCTGCCACAATTTCAACACAGCCAGCCCCTGGATGCTGCTGCCAGTAGCATGGACCAACTTCTCCTCGGCTGGCTCTGTACACCTGTGCTCCCCCACAACAAGGAGAACATGTACGCCTGAGGGAATTCTGTGCCAAAAAAATAAAATTTCTGTGCACAATATTTTAAAATTCTGCATATTTTATTTGTCAAATAAATGTGGAGCCTCCAGCTTGGCAGTGAGGAGCAGAGGCCACTGGCTGCATGGAGGTGGGAGATCACCCAGGACTTCTCCCCTCCAGGACACTGACTTGGCAGTGAAGATGCACCCAACCCTGACACAGCACAAGTGCACCAAGATAGCAAGTGAGAGGGATAGTCTCTCACCCACTCCCAGCCCTGGCCCCTAATACAGGTTTGGGGCAGGCAGGCTCAACCCAGCAGGATCCAAGTGTGGAGGAGCTTAATGTGGGAGGATTCAGGTGTGGGGTGAGAGGGTTTTGTGTGTGGTAATCTGGGTGTGGGTGCCTCGATTTGGATGGACAGGGGCTCGTTGGGGGGGGGGGGGAAGGTTCTGGGTGCAGGAGGAATGGGACTCCAGGGGGTCCAGGTGAAGATGGTTAGGGCTCAGTGGGGTTCTGGGTGTGGGAGGTTCAGCAAGGGGTCCAAGTGCTGAGGGAGTGGGAATCAGTGAGGGTGCAGGGGCGTTGGGGCTCATTGGAGTGTGAGGGGCTTAGTGGGAGTGGTCGGAGTGCAGGGGGGAGGGGCTCAGCAGGGGTGGAGCTCATCGGAGAGTCATTGCAGGGGGACACTGGATGAAGTGAATGAAGCTCAGTGGGGTGGGGGTTCAGGTGCGGGGGGCTCAGAGGGGGGTTCTGGGTGCAGGGGGATGAAGCTCAGTGGCGTGGTCTCGGGGGGGAGGGGTTCAGATGCATGGGGGTTGGGCGGACAGGGAGCAGCTTCCTGTACAGCGGCTGAGAAGTGATGGGGGGCAGGAAATGGGAGGTTTTGGAGGGTGAGATTCTACTCTTACTTATTTCTAATCCCAAAGAAGAGAGACATTGATGCCCATTCCTGGATCTTCAATGTCGCAATGAGTTCATCCGTTGTTTCAAGTTCAGGATGATGGCTCTGACCTCTATAACCTTCCTCATTAGATCCTCAAGACTTGTTTGCAGCTTTAGAAGTTCAGGACATCTATTTCCATAGCCCCCTGTCCATACACCCAACTATGACACATGACTAGAAAGGGTTAAGCATCCTGCAGGATAAATGACTCAAATTCAACCCTTAAGCATTATCTACCTATGTCTTTGTGGTTTTGTGTATTTACATATATATTGACAGAGATCAACAGTCCCTCTCCTGTATTCTTTTAATTCAGAGATCACAAGACCATCTTTGAAATGTATAGCAAATCATCTGTGAATGGTGGAAAAACAGGCAATTGCCTTATGTGGATCTGATGCTCAGGAAATGTATCAGAGGGGTAGCCATGTTAGTCTGTAACTACAAAAACGAGGAGTCCGGTGGCACTTTAAAGACTAACGGACTCCTTGTTCCTTAGGAAGTGGGTCCACTTCAAAGTTCCCATTAGTGGCTATTGTTCGCCGAGGGACTCCAAAACTGTATATTAAAAATGGTTGGGTCCTGATCCTGTCATCTCAGAGCTGCTTGAGGTTTCATGCAGGGGAAGCCTAAGCCACAAGGACTGAGATCCCAGTTCTAACTGGCCCACCCTGACTACAAACATTGGGCTATAACCTATGGACTAAATTCTAAAAGAACTCTTTGCAACTACAAAACTCACCATCTCCAGTATGAATCTGAATCTCAAGAATTGTACTCATGTCTGTGTGTATATTGAACTTTTAACCAATGCTCTCTTTTCTTTTTTAATAAATTCTAGTTTAGTTCATAAGAATTGGCTGTAAGTGTGTATTTGGGTAAGATATGGAAAAGTCATTAACCTGGGCGGTAATGTGTCCAATCCTTTGGGATTGGTACAATTTTTTTATATGATTAAAAAGATTTTCAGTAATCCTCATCATATTTGACTTGGGTGTCTGATTGGTGGCCTAAGGCAGGGTTACTTTAAGAGAACTGTGTTGTTGGCTTTTGGATAACCAGTAAGGTATTACAGAAGCTGGTTTGTGCTGGCTTGGTAAATCTAAGTATTGGAATATCCATGAGCTTTGAGGATTGTCTGCCCCATTCTTTGCAGTTCACCCTAATTGAATGACCTTAGTTGGTTCCACTTGTGATTCCGGTCACACCAGCATATAGAAATACCTCTGCTTCCTGGTAGGGAATATTCACTACATTATAGGGTCCTGCCTTTTGGTCTGTAGCACTGACAGGTTTTCACTAAGTGTCTTGCTATGGGCACCTGACTTGAGATGACAAGGTATCCAGGTCTACTTGTATCATGATGATTGGTTCATCTGAGGGGAATCACCACAGCAGGTGAGCAGCTTGATCCATGTAATCTAAAGGCTCTTTGCTACTCTGGACCTCCAAATAATCAAAATCAGAGTAAAATCCATCTTTGTTCCAAGTCAAAGCACAGAGTTCAAAGGATCTGGGTTAGAGTCAATATCAATGAAGACTTATCTCCCACCAGAAATATTCCACACCAGAGTGGACCTTGTCCACCAGATGCAGACTCACCCAAAGGCATTAATAAGTGTGCGCCTCCCACTTCTGGGTCATGTGAGGCAGTTTTCCAGTCTTCAACTGCTTCATGCAAGAGTGGTTGAAATCAGTGCATCTTCCAAGCAAACATTACATGGACATATAGGTGAAAGTCCCATGAGAGATCCTCTTCCTGTTAAATTGGTGGAAAGGCCCTCTATAGGTTTGTAAGGTTTCCTTCTCTTTATCTCTGCTTGCCAAGCCTCTGATGACAGATGTGTCCATTCAAGGATGGAAAGCTCATTTAGAGGTGTGTACAGACTCAGGGCATATGGCCTGCACATACATATTCTGGAATTCAGAGCCATCCACCTGGCATACAAAGTGTTCCTTCCCTCACTTCAGGGATATACAGTCCTAATGCTGACAGTGCATGGCTGTGGTAGTGTCTGTCTCAAGGGCCATGGGGACCAAGGTCATCTCCACTCTGTCTAGAGTCCATTTGGCTTTGAACTTGGTGTATTCCTCATCAGATTACTCCAATGGTTCTATATCTTCTGCATCTTCAGAATTCCCCACCAGATCCAGGTGCCTTCATCTTCTGTTGTACTCTGGTATTGATGTACACCTTTCCCAGCCTGGGCCAGACAATCTGGTATCCTGGTCTGATCAACACATCAGTACAGCCCTCAATCACATTCTCACAGAATCGTGGCTGGATCCAGCACAGTTATATTAATGGCTGCTGGTTAGCTTATACAGAAAGCACCTGCTCAGCTATACTTCAGACAATCCTAGTCCACAGCAAAAAAACCCACCGTAGACTGACTTACAAAGCACAGTGGGATGGTTTTGAAAATGCTATTCTGATCTATTGGCTAATCCTAAAACAAATGAGGATTTTTCATCAACTCCATATGGGTACACTTAGCAGCAATTTCCACATATCATCCTCTTCACAGCCATATGTATTTTCTCACCTTACTATTGCTAGGGTTCTCAAGAGTCTCATACACATTTTTCTCAGTTCAGGAACCCCCCCCCCCCCCTTTGGAACCTCAATATAGGGTTGACAGGCTCAATGGCCACCTCCCCCAGGGACTCTTAGGAACCAGTCCAGGAAAACAGTCTTTCTACTAGCCATAACTTCAGTTTCGAGAGTTGAGTAAATTCAGGACCTGATCTATGTTACACAGTGCTACATAAAGATAAAGTGACTCTTAGACCTCTTGCCAATTTTCTACCCAAGCCTGTTTCAAAACTGCATTTGAATCAACTTATTCAACTCCCAGGTTTCAGCCTCAAGCCCTATTCAAATTAAAGGGAAGCTAAACTTGATGTGATAAGGGTACTGTATTATCTTGATAGGACAAGGCCTTTCAGGAGCTCTCCTGGATTGTTTGTGACCTTTACACACCGGGTTAAGGGTCAGGCGCTGTCTTCTCCAAGACTGTGTAAATAGGTAGCTAACTATATGATCCTGCCATCAGTTAATCAGGTTAGCTCCATTGATGCACATTAGAGCTCCACATGGGCTCAGCCAGCGTCAACTGCTTCCTTAAGACTCATCCCTATTTCAGAAATTGGCAGGGCACCACCTATGTAATGATCAATCCCTATGTTCACACATCACTAGCACTGGGTTGAGGCATCTGGACATTTCTCCCACGCAGGGCATATATGCACACCCACACATGGGATCCAAGTGGCCAATTACGTGAAGAACCACAGTTACTGTAAGTTAAGTAGTCATTCTATTCTAGATCATTTTCTCACCCGGGGTGGCTCTAGCTTTTTTGCCACCCCAAGCACGGCAGGCAGGCTGCCTTCGGCGTCACGCCTGTGGGATGTCCCCCGTCCCACGGATTCAGCGGCGTGCTTGCGGGAGGTCCCCAGTCCCGCAGCTTCGGCGTACCTGCCACCGAATTGCTGCCGAATTCACGGGACCAGCGTACCTCCCGCAGGCAAGCTGCCAAAGGCTGCCTGAATGGCACCCTAGCATGGACCGGCAGGCTGCCCCCCACCCCCGTGGCTTGCCGCCCCAGGCATGCACTTGTGCATGGAGCCGCCACTGTTCTTACCTCAGCCTTAAACCTTTTCATCATAGCAAAGCTACTCAGACTAATTATCAGCTGCCTGGGCTTTTTAAGAGTCTTAATATAGCTTAAAATCTAGATTTTATAAAGATATTGATTTCTAGTGTGCCAGAATTTTTGCTGGAAGGGCTAAATCTAGGTCTTGATTTGACTCACTATAAAAAACAAATTGTATTAATCCAGTTTGTCTAATTTTTACTTTCAGAATAGTTTTTGGTAAGCTCTTTTTTAATGTCCCTAGAGCCCCTCGAGACATGACTAATCCTGGTCTATGAAAATGTGTATGAGAAATCATGATGCTGATATCCATGTAAATAGAAATATGTCTCAGCTAGGGAAAGCCTGATTTTCCCCCACTCCCCCGCTAGAAGTGTCTTGTGAATGGTTAAAGGGCTATATATTATGTAGTGCTCCTCTTCAACAAGAATAGTCCCTTCTTTTTACAAAGAACTATATCCCTGGGGCTGTAACCTTCCACCAGCACTTTTTTTTTTTCACATTCTCATATAAGGCAACAATTTTGCAATTGACAATTACTTGCTGTTTTCATATTGGCCCAACGTTCTCTGTTTTGTGGCTTAAAATAGGCTTTTGTGAGTCTAAGGCAGCAGAAAATAAACCCATTTCATGGTGAGCAAAACTTTTTTTAAGCAAAAAATGGTATGTTGGTGTTTGGCCCCTATTCTGTTCCAGTCAAAGCTGACATTGGCACTGAAGTGTTGATGTTACCTGGTGTAAATGAAAGTAACACTGTCTGCCATAGCATATTAAGCTTCTTCAAATATTATAGCCATTAAAAAGATAAAAGAAATATGCCAAAGGCAGTGAGCAAGGTTTTTATGCTGTAAGCAGTTTTTAAATGCCAACCTGTACAAAGAATAGTAATTTTCTCTTTATTAGGCTGTTACTGAAAGCCAATCATTTTATATGTTACTGTTGATTGAGTTTGTTTTCAAATTTATCCTTGAAAATAAACTCAATCACTTCAGGAGAAGAGAAAAATCTTAATAGAGCAGAAATTGTAGCCTTTATTAAACCCCATTTTAGAGGCAACTGTCTTTTTTTTTTCCTTCTTGTTTTGTATGACAGGAGTTGTTTTCATCATCTCACAATGCCCATGTGATTTGTTTAAAAGAAAAAGGTTGTAAGACATCACTGTAGCTTTTGATGTAGCAAAATGTGATAACCAGATGATGTTACCCAAGTATCAGAGGGGTAGCTGTGTTAGTCTGGTTCTGTAGAAGCAGCAAAGAATCCTGTGGCACCTTATAGACTAACAGACATTTTGCAGCATGAGCTTTCGTGGGTGAATACCCACTTCTTCGGATGCAAGCAGTGGAAATTTCCAGGGGCAGGTGTGTATATATAAGCAAGCAAGAAGCAAGCCAGAGATAACGAGGTTAGATCAATCAGGGAGGATGAGGCCCTGTTCCAGCAGCTGAGGTGTGAAAACCAAGGGAGGAGAAACTGGTTCTGTAATTGGCAAGCCATTCACTGTCTTTGTTTAGTCCTAAACTGATGGTGTTAAATTTGCAGATGAACTAAAGTTACCCAAGTCAGCCCCAGCCTGATTCAGCATTCTTTTCTGTTACTAGCTGTAAGCTATCCCCCAGAAACAGTTTCTCTTGGCTCTGTATTCATCAACAGTCAGACCTATAATTCACTACTGGTGCAGCTCCATTGGCTGTAGTAACAATGGAAATTGTTGTGTAGATAAAGTTCAGTTTTTAGCACCATGACAAAGTTAAAAACGCCTGAGCCCTGTCTACACTGCAGCTTCCAACATTGCTATTGCCAGTGGAGAACTGAGTCCTAACTTTCCTAATATAAGCAATGTCCTTGTAAACTTTATTCTTATTCTGAATTCTTGTTGTGTTTCTCTTAACCCTTTGTGGTCTCTTTCCCCCCAGGGCCACGTTATCAATTTATTTTCCACCTTCACCCAGAATGTTCTTTTTCCATTCTCCTCCTCTGCTATCATCATACATGGCTGTTGTTTTCAGAGGCTGCTAAAGTGGCTCGGTGGGGAACAGTTCTTCTTCGAGTGATTGCTCCTATGCATTCCAGTTAGGTGTGCGCGCCGCGCGTGCACGGCTCTTCGGAACATTTTTACCCTAGCAACTCCGGCGGGCCGGCTGGACGCCCCCTGGAGTGGCGCCGCCATAGCGCTGGATATATACCCCAGCCGGCCCGTCCGCTCCTCAGTTCCTTCTTACCGCCCGTGACGGCCAGTTGGAACAGTGGAGTGCTCTTTACCTCCACAGCCCTAGCGTTTCTCCATTCTTCTGTGTACATAGTTGTTTAAATTAGTTTAGCAGTTAGATTAGTTGAATATGTTTAGTTATAGTATAGTAGGGGAATTAGAGGGGTTAGCCCCTCTTCTTCCACAACCGGTGCGGGCTCATGCCCAAGGCACCGGGCTTTAAGCCCTGTGCGGCTTGCCAGCGGCACATGCCCATGGGTGACCCGCACGACTCCTGCCTGCGCTGCCTCGGGGAATCTCACAGGACAGATAAGTGCCCGATCTGCACGGCGTTTAAGCCGCGCACCAGAAAGGAGCGAGACTCTCGCCTTAAGCAGCTCCTTACGGAGGCGGTACTTCAGCCTCCCGCGCCGTCCCTGGCGGCGCCGAGATCGTCCTCGGCGCGCAGCGCACCAGCGGCACTGAGCCGCCCCGGTACCGACGCTGCTAGTTCTTCGCAGACGGCACCGACGTCCCGACACCGTTCCCTCTCTCCACCGAGGAAGCGGAAGACGGCGCACTTGGCTTCTAAGCCTCCTGCTTCGGGACAGCTTACCCTCCGGCACCGGCTGTGGTAGTGCACAAGCTGTGCACGGTTCCGTTGACTCCGGCACCTCAAGAGCCGTCGAGTCCAGAGCCTCCCTGCTCCCCGGTGCCAACCGCGGTCGAGCTGCACCTCCCGTCCACGCCCGAGACATTCTCGACGGCGAGAGAGCTCATCGAGCTCACAGAGGCACGGAGCCTCTGGCCCCCGGCACCGCCGGTGCAGGCTGTTAAGTCAGCGGGCAAGCCGGCCATGATGCGGCCCCCTTCCCCTGACGGACGGGATAGACGGCGCTCCAGGACTCGGTCCCGCTCCCGGTCCCGAAGACAGTCACCGTCGCGCCGCTCCAAGTCCCGGCACCGCCCTCCATCGTGGTACCGTTCACCGTCTCGACGCCGGTCGCAGTCCCGGTACCGCTCAACATCGCGGTACCAGTCACACTCCCGGAGACCCTCGGCACCGTCCGGGCACAGGCTGCCAGTTTCGACGGCGCAGTCCGTCAGCGCCTCCGCACCGCCGTGTCCATCCCGTCATTCGTCGGTCGCTTCGCGGGCAGACAGCTATGGCCATCTCCAGGCGGCCCCGCACGGACAAGTCCATGGGGCACAACAGTGGGGTTTTTGGGTCCCCTGGGCCCAATACGAAGCTCAAGGGCTACCTTGCCCCCAGCAGACCCCAGCCTCCGAACGCAGAGTGCCGGAGGCCACTGTCAGCAGGCCGCCCCCATCACTGAGTGAGGCCCAGTTACCGCCTGATCCCGCGGACCATCCACGGTCAGAGTCAGCTGCCCACCCCATAGAGGACCCACCCGCGGAGGCGGTGGTCCAAGGTCTGTCCTCGTCATCTTCACCAGACGAGGCGGTGGTGGGGGCTTCTACAGCAGACCCTCCGCCTATTGACTTGCGGGCCCACCAGGACCTTCTTCGCAGGGTGGCGAAGGCTATCGACCTCCCGGTAGCGGAGGTCACTGAGGACGAGGACCCGGTGACAAATGTAATTGGGGCTGAGGCCCCAGTGCGGGTGGCATTGCCATTCATCCACACTATCCAGAAAAACGCCACTACCATCTGGCAGTCACCGGTGTCCGTTCCTCCCACCGCCCGCGGTGTCGAAAGGAAGTACTCCATCCCCCCCACGGGGTACGAGTACTTATACACCCATCCTGCACCAGACTCGCTCGTGGTCCAGTCGGTCAACGACAGGGAGAGGAATGGTCAACCAGCTCCAGCGCCGAAATCCAGAGAGGCGAGGCACATGGATCTGTTGGGCCGAAAGGTCTATTCGGCCGGAGGTCTCCAGCTCCGGATCGCCAACCAGATGGCCCTCCTCACCAGATACACCTTTGACATCATGGTGTCCCTGGCGAAATTCGCAGAGCTTATCCCGACAGCCTTGCGCCAAGAGTTCATGGCCCTCCTGGAAGAGGGCAAGAAGTCCTCCAGGTCATCCATCCAGGCCCCTCTGGACTCCGCGGTCTCAGGCGCTAGAACCCTGGCCTCAGGAGTAACCATGAGGCGCATCTCCTGGTTGCAGTCCTCCACATTGCCACCGGAGGTGCAGTACACCTTGCAGGACCTACCCTTCGACACCCAGGGTCTGTTTTCTGAAAAGACGGATTCCAGAATTCAGACCCTGAAGGACGGTCGCATAGCCATTCGCACTCTGGGTATGCATACACCGGCTACCCAGCGAAGGTCCTTTCGGCAGCAACCCTACCGGTCATTTAACCAGCCTCGGTCACAACCCTACAATAGCAGACGTCCCGGTCTGAGTCGCCGTAGACCGTCGGGCAACAGGCGCAACCAGAACCAGGCACCTTCCAAGGCCCCTCAAGGGCCCAAACAGGCCTTTTGATGGGACGCCCGAGGACGGCCCATCAGTCTCCGTACCGGATCCTTCCCGTTTATTTTGCAACCGCCTTTCCCGCTTTCTCCCGGCGTGGTCCCAAATAACATTGGACAGCTGGGTGCTTCGTACAATCCAGTCGGGTTACCGCCTTCAATTTGTTTCACCCCCCCCTTCCCACCCGCCTTCCCCGTCCCTCTTCAGGGACCCCTCTCAGGACCCCTCTCACGAGCAATTCCTCCTACAAGAGGTCGAGACTCTGTTGAGCCTGGGTGCCATAGAAGAGGTGCCTCACGACATGCGGGGCAGGGGATTCTATTCCCGATATTTTCTCATCCCCAAGGCGAAAGGAGGTCTTCGACCCATATTGGATCTCCGGGAGCTCAACGCGTATGTGCTCAAGCTCAAGTTTCGCATGGTCACCCTGGGGACCATCATTCCCTCCCTGGATCCGGGAGACTGGTTTGCCGCCCTTGACATGAAGGACGCGTACTTCCATATCGCGATTTACCCTCCCCATCGATGCTACCTACGTTTCATGGTCAACGGTGCGCACTACCAGTTTGCGGTGCTACCCTTCGGCCTGTCCACCGCGCCGAGGGTCTTTACCAAATGCATGGCAGTAGTTGCTGCAGCCCTCCGCTGTCGTCGCATTCATGTATACCCATATCTTGACGACTGGCTGGTTCGCGGGACATCCCGACAGCTGGTAAAGGACCAGATGTCAGAGATAATATCCCTGTTTCGGTCCCTCGGCCTTCTCATCAATGCCGAGAAGTCCACTCTAGCTCCATCGCAGCGGGTGGAGTTCATTGGAGCGGTCCTCGACTCCACCTTGGCCAGGGCCTGTCTCCCACGCTCTCGGCACCAGACAATGGTATCCATCATCCAGGACCTTCTCACCTTTCCCACGACAACGGTTCGGTCCTGCCTGCGCCTCCTGGGCCACATGGCGTCCTGTACGTTCGTCACGGCGTACGCGAGGCACCGCGACTCAATAGACATGGTAGTCACTGTCACAAAGCCGACACTCGATTCGCTCAGCTGGTGGCTGGACCCAGACGTCGTGTGTGCAGGAGTCCCGTTCCGTCCTCCTCGCCCATCCGTCACCTTGACCACAGATGCCTCGGCGTTGGGATGGGGGGCTCACCTGGGCGACCTTCACACCCAGGGTCTCTGGTCCCCCCAAGAGCTCGCTCTCCACATCAATGTCCGGGAGCTGCGAGCGATCCGCCTGGCGTGTCACACCTTCCGCGCCCGTCTGCAAGGCCGCTGCGTGGCAGTCTTCATGGACAACACGACGGCAATGTTCTACGTGAACAAGCAGGGCGGAGCCCGCTCCTCCCTCCTCTGCACGGAAGCGATGCTCCTGTGGGACTTCTGCGTGACCCACTCCATTCACCTGGAAGCTTCATTTCTTCCAGGAGTGTAGAACACGCTGGCCGACCATCTCAGCAGGTCGTTCCTCTCCCACGAGTGGTCTCTTCGCCCGGATGTGGTGCACACAATTTTCCGGAGGTGGGGGTTTCCCCAGATAGACCTGTTTGCCTCCAAGGAGAACAGGAAGTGCCATCTGTTTTGCTCATACCAGGGCCGCTCGCCAGGCTCCCTGTCGGACGCATTCCTCTGCTCCTGGACGGATCACCTCCTCTATGCCTTCCCTCCGTTCCCGCTCATACACCGAGTGCTACTGAAGCTTCGGATGGACAGGGCCCACGTCATACTCGTCGCTCCGGCCTGGTCGAGGCAGCACTGGTACACCCTGCTGCTCGAGCTCTCCGTTCGGGATCCCATGCCCCTCCCGTTATGGCCGGACCTTATCACCCAGGACTTCGGCAGGCTTTGTCATCCGAACCTACAGTCCCTCCATCTTACAGCTTGGTACCTGCGTGGCTGACCCACGCAGAGAGGGACTGCTCGGCGGCAGTGCAGCAAGTCCTGCTAGAGAGCAGAAAGCCATCCACTCGCTCCACCTACCTTGCGAAATGGAAGCGTTTCGCGCTCTGGTGTGATCAACGAGGCCTCAATCCCTTTGTAGTCCCTATCCCTACCATCCTGGACTACCTCTGGTACCTTAAGGAGCAAGGTCTTGCGGTCTCCTCCTTGAAGGTGCACCTGGCAGCCGTGTCCGCCTTTCGGCCATCCATAGGTCGTTCCATCTTCGCTAACCAGATGGTTTCCCGCTTCCTTAAAGGCTTGGACCGCTTGTACCCGCCGGTGCGGCGTCCTACTCCAACCTGGGATTTAAACCTCGTTCTGGCCAAGCTGCTGGGACCGCCCTTTGAGCCCCTGGCCACGTGCTCTCTGCTCTCTCTCTCCTGGAAGACGGCCTTCCTCGTCGCAATTACATCAGCGAGACGAGTCTCTGAGCTCCGTGCCCTAACGGTTAGTCCACCATACACCGTCTTCCACGGAGACAAGGTGCAGCTTCGACCACACCCGGCCTTCCTCCCTAAGGTGGTGTCGACCTTTCACCTTAATCAGGAGATCTTCCTCCCGGTCTTCTTCCCGAAGCCGCACACTTCACCTCGTGAGCAACAGCTTCACACCCTGGACATCCGCAGGGCCCTCGCTTTTTACATCGAGCGGACGAAGCCCTTCTGGCGTTCGACCCAGCTGTTTGTAGTGGTTGCCGATTGCATGAAAGGCGAGCCGGTCTCCTCGCAGCGGATTTCCTCCTGGGTGACGGCATGTATCCGGACATGCTATGAGCTTGCTCGCGTGCCACCATGCCGCCTCACCGCTCACTCGACGAGAGCACACGCCTCGTCGGCCGCCTTCCTGGCCCATGTCCCCATCCAGGACATCTGTAGAGCGGCCACCTGGTCTTCTGTCCACACCTTCGCTTCCCACTACGCGTTGGTGCAGCAATCCAGAGACGATGCAGCCTTCGGCTCAGCAGTCTTACACTCTGCCACGTCTCACTCCGACCCCACCGCCTAGGTAAGGCTTGGGAATCACCTAACTGGAATGCATAGGAGCAATCACTCGAAGAAGAAGAGACGGTTACTCACCGTAGTAACTGGTGTTCTTCGAGATGTGTTGCTCCTATCCATTCCAGACCCGCCCTCCTTCCCCACTGTCGGAGTAGCCGGCAAGAAGGAACTGAGGAGCGGACGGGCCGGCTGGGGTATATATCCAGCGCCATGGCGGCGCCACTCCAGGGGGCGCCCAGCCAGCCCGCCGGAGTTGCTAGGGTAAAAATGTTCCGAAGAGCTGTGCACGCACGGCGCGCACACCTAACTGGAATGGACAGGAGCAACACATCTCGAAGAACAACAGTTACTACGGTGAGTAACCGTCTCTTCCACAGCCGGGGGGGGGGGGGAGGCGGAGGGGAAGAGGTACAAGGTGCTCGGTGCAACATAATGCTGAGTACCACAAGCAATGATAGGCAAATGAGAATGGTATCATGCATGGTAACCCACCTCCGTTTTACGGCAGTACTATAGCAGCAATATATATCATTCTTAGGGTTGTCAGGATTTGATTTAAAATGATGGCAGTAAACATAGCTTTCAGCTGACAAACTGAATTGGATGAGAAAAATCAATTGCTAAACGTGGTTGTGAATATAACCTCTCTCCTCTCCTCCCCCAGTTTGTGCCTGCAGGGATTGGGCAGTAGGTAGAGAGCAAGTGGGGCCATGACAGGGGAGCTGCAGATGGCTCCCTACACAGCTGCAGGGCCAGGGACACTGGACCCTTGCAGGCGCAAGGGGGATGGAAGGCGGTGGTCCTGTAGGGACAGAACAGAGAGCTCTTGCCAGGGCTGCCTGGAGGAAAAGCAGGGGTGGGCACAAGGGGGGACAAGCAGGGGCATAGCCCCCCCTCAATCATTGAGGGCACAGAACTCCTCCTGCCCCATGGTGGAGGGCAGGGGGGAGTGAATGCCTGTCCCCATGTGTCCCTCCACCCCAACTCAGACACCCATTTCACCCATCCCCATGTCTCTGTGCCCCCACCCAGCCACTCCTTTGTTCCTATGTGTCCCTGTACCACCTCCCCGTGTCTGTGTCCCCACCCTGCCACTCCGTCCCTGTGTAGCTCTGTACCCTCTCCCCTATCACCATGTGGCCCTGCACCTCCCTCCCCTCTATGTCCCTGTGCCTCCATTCCCATTCAGCCCCCGCCCCCACCCGCTAGCCCTTATGAGGCCTTCTCTAACCCTCCTCTCAGCACCCCATGCTGTCTGTCTCCCTATAGCCCCTGTCCCCTGACCTGGGCTGATAGGTGCTGTGAAGAAGGCAGGCTCTTTCTCTTCCCTCGCTGCCTGGGAGCTGCTGCTTTGTTCTATCACCACAGCGCCCTCTTATGGGCAAAAGGCAGAACTGCAAAAGTTTTTTTTCCTGCTGGGAGCTGCTGCTGTTCTTGTGACACAGCACCCTCTGGTGGGCAAAAAGCAGAACTGCAGCAACATTTCAGCAAAAGTTTTTTTCTGCACAAAAAATTAAAAATGCTGGGCTCATTGATTATGTATATGCACAGTAGTGCAAAATTCCCCCAGGAGTAGTTTAAGCAACATGTGATGTGTTTTGCTAATGAGGAGTGATTCTGGAAGATCAAACAGCATACAGAAACACATTTTAAACCCCTTTAAATAAACATCTGGCTGCTAAGACTTGGGGCTTGTCTACATATCACTTTTGTTGGTATAACTAATGTTGCTCAGGGATATGAAAAAAACACAGCCAAGTGACATAGTTACACCCACAGAAGCGCCAGTGTGGACACCACTACGTTGGCAGCAGCGCTTCTCCCACTACCAAAGCTACCAATGCTTGTGGAGGTGGTTTCATTATGCCAACAGGAGAACTCTCACCTGTCCGCATGGAGTGACTACACCAGTGATCTTACTGCTGTGACACTGTAAGCTCGCTAGTGTAGACAAGGTCACAGTGTTTCATGACTACAGACACAACTTTAGTTCTAATTTAGACTAATGCCAAACAGCTGTGTGGCCTTTCCTTTTTTTTAAAATAAACTATAACACACTTTAAAAAAATTGATTCATAAGGGCTGAATGGGAAGTGTTCTCCAGTGTGTGTGGAAGCCTAATGCATTAGAGGCTGTACACTGCAAGCCATGTTTTTATAATCAAAGTTTGCAGACCTTTTGCTTGTAGACACAACCTTCCAAGTGTACATGCTGCTATGCTCTGCTGCTGGGTCTGCATGTCCCTAGTATCACTATTGCTCTGGGGTATAAAGCAGCAGAGTGAATTTAACACAACTGGACAATGTCATTGCTGTGAAGTGGAACACAGCAGCCATCATCCCACTTTAGGCTGTAGACAACAGCAGCCTCAGACCTAGGTACTTTCATTTAGGATGGAAGTGAACTCCTCCCCTACCCCTCAAATAAAAATCTAGTTACAGGACCAGGTAACTGGAGACTTCCTCCAGTACAGTAATTATGAAGCAGGGGAGACAAAGCAAGGGCCCCAGAGGCCTTTAAAGTGTGTGGCATGGCTTCTCTTCTTGTGTTTTAAGAGTACATAGAGAGCACTGTCTCCTGGCTAAATAGTTGGTCTCTCTGCTACCCCTAAACTCAGCACTTCAAGGAAGGAAAACTTCAGCATTAATAGCAATTTTATGTTGCAAGCACAGGCTTGTGGCAGGATTAAATAAGGCCAGCCAGGACCCTACCCTGTCACACACTAGGACAAAGAACACGAGCCAGGAGTGGTGCCATTCAGTACTTGTGCAGCTCCCAAAGCAATTCCACATTCACCGATGTCTCACAGGGTCTGATTCCAAAGGCAAGGATAAGGAGTCGCAAGTGGCAGTACTGCTTGTGCTGCATTTAGGCTTCTGCTTTAACTGCTGCTTCTTTCCCTTTCCTAGCTTGATTTTATTCCCTGCAGTCACAGAGAAATACAAATCATCATTATTAATCATTGGTACTGCATTTTACAAGCTAGTGAGACATTTTCAGTAACACTACTTAGTGTATAGTCAGCTGGGAGCACTGCCACAGCTTTTGCACAGCTGGTTCATTCCAGTTTGGCACAGGAACCATATCAGGACTCAGTCAGTCATTAATGCCCAAGACCCTGACTCATCAGCTGGATGTGATGCTGCTCTATTTAGAAGGCTGGTGAGTTTGCAAATCTCCCCTTCTCTCCTCAATGCACTCAACCCATTTGCTTCAGAAATACCTGATGAATACACTCAGTTTATGCTACTTTAGTGGATTCTACTGATCTGAGTGACATTCTCTGTACTTAAAATAAGGAGAGACAGTGGGTCTAGTCATAGTCTCATAGAAAGTGCAAACATGGTACGTGGACATGGCTGAAGTGCTACCTCCTGGCAATGATGCATGTTAAAATACCCTCACTTACAGCAGATGGGCCTAGGCGATCACCCAACGTCACACATGAATGGTTCCAAGTACCTTCGATCAGAAGCAGATCCAAGAAAGGCACAATCACCCACCACTTCTTTATGACTACATGGGATGAGGAACCAAAACTAGCTTCTGCTTTAAACATGTGGTCACACTATGGCAGAGATTGAAAACCACTGCCCTCGACCATGGCATGAAGCCCACCATTAGTTCTCACAGGGCTAGTAAACAAGACACAGGCAAGGCTGGAATGAGGTAACACTTGGCCCCTCAGCAGGGGTGAGAATTCCTCTTCTCTGTATGTGTGCACTCCTGACTTGATCTCTCCCTCAAGTTACAGTGCAACAGTGGGATCACATCAGGTAATAAGGCAGGCTTAATAAGAGCAAAAATCAAGGGAAACAGAGGCTCCAGGAGGAATTGCGAGACCATTAGTGCTGGTGGGGAAAGGAACTCAAGCTAAGTAGACTCAGCTAAACCCTGACGGCAGATGTAGTATGCTAAGCTAAGAATTGTGTTTAAATTGAAATAGGGATTGAACTAGAGTTGGGCAGTTTGTGTAGAGGTAGTACAGGAAGCAGAAGCCAATGAGAACTAGAGAGAGGACTTTTCAATGCAGTCAGAGCAAATCTCTGTGGAAAGTGAACACCATTTAATACCTAATAATTTTACAATTTATATGATGGGCCAAGATGGTCTCTAGTTTTAGAGCTGAACTGACAACAGTACTATGCCCTTCCATAGTGCTTCTGGGACAACTTCATAAATGAGTTAACTACCTCATGGGCTGAGATATGGCTCAGATACTTCTAATGTCACAAAGAAGGTGAACAGAGACTGTTACATTTTGCAGGAAAAAACAGCAAAAGCAAAAACCACTTTGCTCTAATAAAGTGATTTTCATCCACAGAGCAGAAAGCACTTCCCAGGGAAAGATAAGTACAGATGGGGAGATGAAGCAGACAAAAAAACTGACTTGCCCAAAGTGTCATAGTGTGTCAGTGGCAGAACCATATTTCCTAACGCCCAGTCCAGTTCTCTATCTTCTGTATAACATTGCCATCCTGCAAAATACATGGACTAGAATCAGCATCTAGGAGCCTCTTTGGAAGTGGTCAAGAGCTTACCACACACAATATAAACCTCTGTTCACATAACTTGGGCAACAGATTAAAACCTGTAATGCTGCTTCCAACCTTTTTAAATACAGGGCATATATTTGAAATAGCAGAAGTGCAGCACAACGTACTGAGTCAACTACTACATTGACATTGAAAATCAGCACTACATCTACAGTGCTGGTACCAAAATACCACAGTGAGTAGCATCTTGGAAACGCCAAAATAGCTAAGACACTTGTGATGGCTGACCTAAATAGACACAATGATCAACAATGTAAGAGTGCTTTGTCGATTCACCATTTAATGACCTGAAAATCAAAAAGGAATCCTACTAAAAGTAGAATCATGCATAAATTTCTGAGTACAAAAGAATAGCACAAGCATGTGGGGACAAAATCAGAAAGGGAAAGGCATAAAATGAGTTACACCTGGCAAGGGATATAAACAGCAATAAAAAGAGGTTCCAGAAATACATTAGGAGCAAGAGAAAGACTAAGAAATGTGTAGGTTCACCGCTTAGCGGGAAAGCAGAGCTAACAACAGATGAGAGCAAGGAGGTGGAAATATTTAATACCTATTTTGCTGGTCTTCACTAAAAAAGTTAATTGTGACCAGATGCTTAACCCAATTAATATTAACAAAGGGGAAGGAACAGAAGCCAGAATAGAGGAAGACCAGGTTAAAGCATATTTAGATGTATCAGATGTGTTCAAGTCGGTAAGGCCTGAAAAAATTCAACCGAGGTACTTAAGGAACCAGCTGAAGCAATCTTGGAACTTTAGAAGTCATGGATAAAGTCCTGACTGGAAAAGTGCAAACATATTACTTATCTTTAAACAGGACCTAGGGAAGTATAGACCAGTCAGCCTAACTTCGATACCTGAAATGCTACTGAAACAACTTATTAAACAATCAATTTGTAAGTATCTAGCAGCCAATAGGGAAGTAATAGCCAGCATGGATTTTCAAGAACAAAACATGCCAAATCAAATTAATTTCCTTATTTGACAGGGTTACTGACCTAGTGGCTGGAGGGAAGCAGTAGACGTATCTTGATTTTAGCAAAGCTTTTGACACAGTTCACATAACATTCTGATAACCATGGAAGATGGGACAAGAAGTCATGGGCTTAATCTGCAGCAAGGAAGATTTACGTTAGATATTAGGAAAAAAAATTCTAATTATAAGGATAGTTAAGTACTGGAACAGGCTTTCAAGGGAAGTTAAGGACTTCCCATAATTGGAAGTTTTTAAGAACTTAGACAAAACTGTCAGGGATGGTCTAGGTTTACTTGGTCCTGCCTCACTGCAGGGGCCTGGACTAGGTAACCTCTTAAGGTCCTTTCCAGCCCTACATTTCTACAATTTCTTCACTGGCCACAAGCCACTACTGGAATTGAGTGCTTCGTGAAGGCTGAAATAAATCTTGTGTATCATAAGCGAAAATGAACTAGGTCACACAGGACACTTGGCACAGCCAGGAATAGAATCCCAACACTTTGAATGTTGCAGTTCATCACTTCCTCAGTTATGTTTCAAGTTAGAATCTCAAGTTTCATAGATTCTGCTGCTCTTTGCGTTTCTATAGAAAATCTCCAAATACTTGGCAAACTGACCTCTACTGACAGCAGAAGCTAATTACAACTTTGGTAATTAAACATGGTACATTTTTCAGACGTTTATTTATAATTTGTTACACTGACAGTTACAAAACAAAACTAGCACAAGAGGCAGAAGAGGCTTTAGGAGGAAGTCTCAGAAGAGGAGGTTACTTACCTGTAACTTGAGGTTCTTTGAGATGCATGGTCCTTATATGTATTCCACTGTGGGTTACGCATGTGTACCATGCGCCCGGAGTTGGAGAATTTGAAATTAGCATAAAGAACAGGAGTACTTGTGGCACCTTAGAGACTAACAAATTTATTTGAGCATAAGATTTCGTGGGCTACAGCTCACTTCATCGGATGCATGCAGTGGAAAATACAGTAGGAAGATATACACACACACAGAGAACATGAAACAATGGGTGTTACCATACATACTACAAGGAGAGTGATCAGTTAAGGTGAGCTATTATCAGCAGGACAGAAAAAGAACTGTTTGTAGTGGTAATGAAAATGGCCCATTTCTAGCAATTGACAAGAAGATGTGAGGAAATGGGGTGGGGGGGGTGGGTGAAATAAGCATGGGGAAATAGTTTTACTTTGTGTAATGGCCCATTCACTCCCAGTCTTTATTTAAGCCTAATGTAATGGTGTCCAATTTGCAAATTAATTCCAATTCAGCAGTCTCTCGTTGGAGTCTGTTTTTGAGGTTTTTTTGTTGTAATCTTGTGACTTTTAAGTCTGTAAATCGAGTGGCCACACTATCAGAGGCTCGTTCACCAGCACATCTACCAATGTGATATATGCCATCATGTGCCAGCAATGCTCCTCTGCCATGTACACTGGCCAAACCGGACAGTCTCTACATAAAAGAATAAATGGACACAAATCAGACGTCAAGAATTATAACATTCGAAAACCACTTCAATCTCCCTGGCCACTCGATTACAAACCTAAAAGTCGCAATATTACAACAACAAAACTTCAAAAACAGACTCAAATGAGAGACTGCTGAATTGGAATTAATTTGCAAATTGGACACTATTACATTAGGCTCGAATAAAGACTGGGAGTGGATGGGCCATTACACAAAGTAAAACTATTTCCCCATGCTTATTTTCCCCCACTACAGTTCCTCACATCTTCTTATCAAATGCTGGAAATGGGCCATTTTCATTACCACTACAAACAGTTCTTTTTAAGGTGATAATAGCTCACCTTAACTGATCACTCTCCTTATAGTGTGTATGGTAACACCCATTGTTTCATGGTGTGTGTGTGTGTGTGTGTGTGTGTATTTTCCACTGCATGCATCCGATGAAGTGGGCTGTAGCCCACAAAAGCTTATGCCCAAATAAATTTGTTAGTCTCTAAGGTGCCACAAGTACTCCTGTTCTTTTTGCAGATACAGACTAACAAGGCTGCTACTCTGAAACCTGAAATTAGCATGTTACTCCTCATGTGCTCTGGTTTGCCTTGTGCTCCTGACCGAGGTGATAAAGGGCAGTGTGGACTGAGCACCTCTTCAGTTCCTTCTCCATTATGAATCAGATAAGATCCAAAGTAGAGGGGAAGAAGGGCAGGTAGTGGAATACTGATAGGGACCACACATCTGAAAGAACCTCCAGTTACAGGTAAGTAACCTCCTCCTCCTCTTTGAATGATGGTCCCTATTGTATATTCCTCTGTGGGTGACTGACAAGCAGTACCTAAGTAGGAGGAGGGTGCAAGGATGGGGACAGTAGGGTTGAGCTGAGAACTACCATCCCAAATGAGGCAGCAGCAGCAGCCGCCGCCGCCGCCAGGTCTTGTACGAGAGCAGTGTCTTGCAAATGTGTGGACAGAGCTCCATGGGGCTGCTTTACAGTTGTCTAGGAGGCGTATGTCCTGAAGGGATGCTACCATCATGGCTTAGGCTCTTGTGCAGTGTACTCGTACCACCAAAGGGAAGGAGGTTCAAGATCTGACAGAGTAGAATACAGCCCGATATCCATTTGGAACTTCTCTGGTTGGGGATGGCGTGCCCTCTGACCAATTCCGCTGTAGTAACAAACGGCCTTGGAGCCTTTCTCAATAGTTTTCTGCAGGTAAAAGGCCAAGGCTCATCAAACATCTAAAGAGTGGAGCCTATGCACGTCTGTAGACATGCAATTTCTGGAAGAATACAAGTAAATGAATGGATTGGTGAAGGTGAAATTCCTAAACCTCTTTACACCTACACTCCAAATTTACCCCTAAAGAAACTGTCATCTTTGTGAAGTACAATGTATGGAGGGTCTGCCATCATTGTGCCAATGTGATGGCTGTCAGAAAGGCAACCTTTATGGAGATGAGGGACATGCAGCAAGTCACTAAGTGTTCAAAGGAGGGGGGGGGGGCGCATGTCAAAACCAAAAGAACGAGATTCAAGTCCCATTGGGGTGTTATCTTTTGAGGCGGTGGAAAGTTCTTATCAGGCCTTTCCAGAATAGAGTAGTTAGCGTGTGTGAAAATAGAGTAGTCATCCATAAGAGGGGATGGAAAGCACTGATAGCTGCCAAGTGGACTTGCAGGGAACTGAGGGATAGGCCCAATATCTTCAAAGATAGGACATAATCTAGGATGAGTGGGAAACCCATTGCTTCTGATAGAATGCCTCTCTGTTGTGTTCAGGATGAGAAGTGTTTCCATTTAGATTGATAACATTTCCTAGCTGAGTCCTTTCTGCTATTAGAGAGGATGTCTCGCATAGCCAAGGAGCATGCCCGTTTTAGGACTGATGACCATCCAAATACCAGGCCCTGAGGTGAAGCAGTAGTGTATTGGGGTGTCTATTCTTGCCCTTGCACTGGGTCAGGAGCTCAGGGAATACTGGGAGGGTAACTGGGGAATGAAACAACTGGCACAGGAGGTTGGGGAACCAAAACTGCCTGGGTCAGAAAAAAGCGATCAGGATGACTGTTGCCCTGTCCTGTCGATCTTGTGTAGCACTCATGGAAGAACTGGTAGTGGAGAGAAGGCATAGTTGAACTGATCTCACCAGGAAAGAAGGAGACAGTGTTACCCTGGGAGTGATAACCTAGGGCTCTACTGGAGCAGTATGTGGTACACTTATTTTCCTGGGAAGTGAACAGATCCCTGGCTGGGGTTCCCCATCATGAGAAAACGTCATTAAGCACCATGTCGTTAAGTTCCCACTCCTAGTTGATCGCTAAGTGTCTGCTGAGGGAGTATGAGCATGTTCTGCATTCCTGGAAAGTAGACTGCGGATAGGTGATTTGATTGCTGATGCACCAGTTCCAGATATTGACTGCTTCTGCACACAGGGAGTCAGATCTTACTCCCCATTTTTTGTTGATGTAGAAGACTGTCATAGTGATGTCTGACATTATGAGGACATGGTGAGAGCGGATGAATGGAAGAAAGGACTCTCACACTTTTTGTACTGCCCATAGTTCCAGGACGTTGATGCACATTCTGGATTCTTGAGATGTCTACATTCCCTGTGCCATGTGGTTGCCCATATGGGCTCCCCAACCTAGTAGGAATGTGTCTGTAATGATGGTCTAGTCCAGTGAAGAAGGGAGAAAGGGGACTCCTATGCATACGTGGTGAGGATTTGTCTACCATAGGAGGGAAGACAGAATCTTGGCTGGAACTGTCAGCATAGGGATCATAGAATGGTGGCTTGGGAAGTATACAGATTGTAGCCATGCCTGAAGGCAATGAAGATGGAGTCTTGCGAATGGAGGGACGTAGGTGCACAAGGCTGTGTGGCCAAGGAGGGACAGACATATATTTTGACCTTTACCCAAGATTTGCTCATTATGTGAGCTATGATATCATTCACGGTCTGGAACCTGTCTGTGGGTATACGCCTTTTGATGACAGAGTTCAAGGTTGCCCCGATGAAGTTCGAAGATTGCATGGAGAGTAAGAATGGATTTTTCAATGTTCACATTGACCCCAATTGAAGAAAGGAGATGGAGCATCAGACAGATTGATGTGAAAGCTTCCTGGTGAGATTGTGTGGCAAAGAGCCAGTCACTGAGGTAAGGGAAGACAAGGAGACCATGACATCTGACATGAGCTGCTACCATGGAAAATACCTTGGTAAAGACGCTGGGAGTGGTGGCTATCCCAAAGGGTAGAACTCTGTACTGGAAATGGTCAGAGACCACCATAAATCTGAGAAATCATCTGTGGGTTGGATGAATATTGATGTGAAAGTACGTGTCCTTCATATCAACAGTCATGAACCACATGCCCTTTTTATAGATGGACTGATCACTGCCAATGTGACCATGAGAAATTTGAGTTTTCAAGTAAAGTAGTTGAGTTGGTGGAGGTCAAGGATTGATCTCCACCCACCTTCTTCTTGGGTATGAGGAAGTAGGATGAGTAAAACCTGTTCCTTGATATTGTGGAGAACAAGGAATGCATTCTATTGCTCCTCTCTCTTATTGCAGTAAGTAGTTCACCTCCTGAGCGAGAATATGGTCATGACAGTGATCCCCAAAGGGGGATGGGTTTTGTGGAGGAGGTAGCGCTGCAAATTCAATCATACAGCCAGAGTTTATGATGTTCAGTACCCAATTGTCAATTATCGCACCCCAGGTGTCAAAAAGAGAGTGCTAGACAACCCCTGAATGGGGTATTGAGATTGGGATGTGTTGGGCTCAGTAATTCACAGCTCTCAAGCTCACATCAAAAATACCATCAGGCTGGAGGCTGGGACTGAGATGTCAGTGCTGATGTGGAGGTCATAGGGAAGCGGGATTTTTGAATCCTTTGCTTTTTATGCATCAGTTCATAGGGTCTCTGATGGTAGAAGTATTGGGGCCCTATACTGGTTGACTGTCTGTGGACCTTACTCTTAGGGGCAGGTGTGTATATACCCAAGCATCAAAGGATAGCCCTAGAGTCTTTCAGGGTGTGTAGGGACTCATCCGTCTTCTGATTGAAGAGATGGAATTCATCGAAGGGGATGTCCTTGATAGAACTTCCTTGGAAAACCCTGAGGCATGGAGCCAGGACTCTGTTTGCATAACAACTGGAGAAGCCATGGCTCAAGAGGAAGTATCAGCCACTTCAATTACAGACTGGAGGGTGGTCCTGGCTATTAGTTTTCCTTCCTCTATCAGAGCTTGGAAATGAGAATGAACCTGCTGTGGGAGTCTGTTGGTAAATTCCTCAAACTTAGCATAGTTCAGGAAATCATATTTAGCCAGTAGTACTTGATAATTGGCTCTCCTAAAGACTGGAGGATGAGAAAACCATTTTCCCCAGCAGGTCTAAGTGTTTACCCTCCTTGTCCACAAGAGTTGATCCGTGATGATGTTGCCTGGACCACCAAGAAGTTGGGCATTGGGTGAGAGAATAAGAACTCTGAAGCCTTAGCTGGTACATAGTAGCATCTTTCTGCTTCCAAATATTTCCCCCTCTCATTGAGTGAATCCATACTCTAGTTTAATTTATTTAGTACTCACAAGAAAGTTAGCTGTTTAAGCATATAAATTACTTCAGCCTTGCATAAATGCAGGAAAAATTTGCTACTGCAGAGGGGAACAAATACAATGATCGTAATAAAAAAAATGTTTATCTGTCACCACAAACTAGTCTTGTCAGGTGAGCATAAATTTTGCAGCTGATCTAATTAGAGGTGGTAGTAATTTTTGCGCAACATTTCAAATGTTCCAATTCAGAAACATATTCAAACATGCCTAGAACGGGTATTTTAACAGCTTAACCTTTATCTACTTGTAGGAAACACTGAAACAATATCCAAAAATGGAAAAATTCCAGTGAAAGTCACTGGAACAAGAGTTCAAGTAATGCCTAAAGTTTCCTAAAGGTACCATACTGAATTATTTTTTACTTATAAGCATCAAATAAAATGCTGATCCATCCTATATGTGTCCTTGCGATACAATTATCAATTCTCTAATATAGTGGACACTACTTCAGTTTCCTTCCAATACACAGCTAAACTCCAATTGTAATATAGCTCAGAGAACATGATCGATGCGGAGTTAATCTTAGAATAAATGAAAGCCAATAACAGATTTACATTCTTTGTTAAATGCAACAAAAAACTCCTGCCTCAAAAAGATTGACTAAAGACAGCCATGTGGTTTTTGCATTTGAATTCATGACCGTGATGTAGAGATTTTATCATAATAGTTCTGAAAATAACTTCCAAGATATGCATATTAACTTCATATTTAGATGAACATCGACAGCTTCACTTCAGTCAATGTATTATAGTTCAGTAAATCTTGATGTTCACCAAAATAAGTTATTATTCTGTACCACTGTACTTAGTTTTAAAACTCAAACTCAAAATGAGGCAAATAAAAGCAGCAATGAAAGAAACAGAAGAGGGACAAGACCAATAACATAGAACAGTTATAGAAAAATAAAGTTAACCATTTTATTTAGTATAATCTACAAGTATAAAAGACAATTTACTTCCAATTACTTTGGTGAAGACATCATCGTTATAACTCTAACTTGCGGTTTGTTGTTATTACCAGAATCCCCTGAAGAAAATTACTGCTAAAGTACAGTTTGGGAATGGGATGGACACATTTATTCCCTTTTTTGGATGACAATACAGTTTCAGTTTCTCACTATATCATTGACCACCAGACTAAGGGAAAAGATCTAATGAATGTGCTCGTCAGTCAATCGGAAACCTGGTTATCCATAAACATTATCATAAATACAGCCAACTTGAACAAACTGCTTTCTGAGTGGCTCATAGGGTTTTGTTTCAGGTGGAGGAGGAAGGAGCATGTTTTTGTTTAATTTTCTAAGGGAAAAATGGTAAGTGACCAGCAATCTGAATGGCTAGCTGTCGGCCCATTTGTGTATGTTGGAAAAATAGCATACGTTCCTGTAAAACAATTATGATATTTCTGTCCTCTGAATCAATTTACTTTTCTGCCTACTGAAGTGGCAATGCAGGTCACTACTTTGGCAGGTAAGAAGAAGAAAAAAGCAAGGCCACCTTGCAATAGTATGAAAAAATACTTTGGGTGCCAGAAACCTTCAACTCCCACCAAAGCTGTATCTAAAAAAATGAGTATGAACAAAGGCAATGGGAAAGGAGAGTGCACCACTCCTTGTAGAAAAGAGCCTCTATGAACAGTCACATTCTTATAAGGCCACTTGTGCACTAAACAAAGGACAACTAAAAAGTTATTATGTAGACATTTATTTCAGGTATGCAGTTTACACGCATATTATTGAGCAAAATTGAATTGCAAATATACAAATACCATAACAAGCATTATCAAATAACATAACTGGCACTAGTGTTATAAGCATATTAATGAAGTTGGTGGGGAGAAGTCATGGAAGAGGACTGCAGCCCATGGCATTTTTCTTTTTACCATACCAAACTTTTGGTAGCACCATAATGGCAATACTTACAAAGAACACAAGACAGAACATTGTTAACTGTTATTCTGATAGCCACGATTTTTTTTTCAGTTTAATGAATTATGCAGCAAAAATTGTAATAGTGCAGGCGCTTTTGCCAACTTCAGCTTGTGTTTAGTTGTGTATCTTCCATAAGCAAATGAAAAAAGAAAAGCCAGTCAGATTTGGAACCCATCTTTTGTACTTGTGCAAGCTCTGCACTGTGCTTTAATTCTGTGACTGAAGATGTTCATGTGTTTTGCAAACAGATGTCATGTAAAAGTTATCCACTAAAGCCTGAGTGAGTCTTTGGTAGGCTAATACTTCATTATTATTATACACATTATCTACCACAGTCATTTTATTTTCTATAAAGTTTTCCTTTATAGTCCAAGGTGGCCAAAGAGGACATTCTGGAAAACATTACAGTAAAATCCTCAAACGACCAGGCACTTAAAACCCAGTCTATTCCAAAGGCACCAAGAATCAAAGGGGCACTGTTCTTCCATTAATGAAAGGTGACTGTATCTGCTTCTCTGCAATGTTTATAAATCAATGGATTCTTACTTTACAGTTTTTATACAGTATATGTAGCCATATCTGATGCATATATAATTGAATTACCTGGACTGTTCCTTCATAAGGAAATGTCACCTTTCTACCACATATTAAGTTCCAATTTTCTTTATTTCAGAATTATGCAAAATGCCATAACCTTGCTCAAGGTGTGCAAGTATACAAGCACTTCTGAAACAGGCTGCATCCAGCTCTGAATATGTGATTCATTCTAAATGCAAACATTTGAAATTTGTGTCCAGTTATGAGGCAAAATGGTCAGTACAAACATTTATTACTGACAAAGATTTATTACCACTCAGGTCTCTGCGACACTCATTTCCCCTAACTAGTGTTCACCCTAGAATGGTTTCATTAGTTACTACTGCTGATCTATCACCCACTTATCCCAAGCCCCACATTTTTCAAGTGAACAGTATAGGACAGATTATTCAATTTAGCATTTAACATATTATGAATGAGCCAATTGTTTATCTGACTACACAAGTATATACTTTCAAGCAAAGTTGTGGCAACAATACAAAACAAGATCATATTATCCTGTTGTAATGCACTTGTTAAAGCCTTCATATACTTCATACAGGTCTGTAACAAGATCCACATGAAGCATTCTGCCTTACTAGGCAGGCATATATAAAATGTAATTGCATCAAAACCTTGCTTCTGCTGGCCACTTGAAACTTACAGAAGTCACATGTAGTTCAACCAGCTTTCAGACAGGGTTCTTTAGTGGTAAATCTATTTTTGCAGCACTTGTAGGTCTAAATTTCAGTCTGAATTGCAGTGTTTAATTCCACAGCATGCTGTGAATGGTTGTTATTTGTTTCTTTCAGTGTTTCACCAAGACCTACACCTACATTAGTTGAAGTTCCATTATTAACACATTCTTCAGCAATATAACTCAGCTGTGGAACTTCAGTGCTTGGGGCAGGTGGAGCAAGCACAGGAATTGCACTATGGTGTGGAGAGTTTTCCAAACGGTCATTTTCTACCTCAGGGAGAACACTAACTGTAGTAAAGCGAGAATGATAATCATTGGAACCATGGCTACATGAGGTTTTCATACTTTCCATATCTGAGCAACTAAACTCAGAAAAATGACTTGAGTGGGAATCTGCTACAGATGGGATACTGTCACTTAGAGAGGGAGAGTCAAATTCACTGGAGTTTGTGCTTTGTTGCTCCAACAACTGAGCATCCATGTCCTCTCTGGTCTCATTTATCTTCATGCTACTCTTTTTTCTCAGTTTACCTTTACATTTTTTTCCTGCTGTCGTTTCTTTGGACCACTTGGTGGCACTAGATTTACTTTCTGGCAAGCAAGCCGATGAACAACCAGCATTACTGCGACCTGGAGCACTGCCATCATCAACACTACTGCTTCCACTATTGTGTCTGAATTTAGCTGGCTTTGATTCAATATCAACTTGCACCTCCATACTGTTGCCTTCCCTAGAACATGAAATAAATGGTCAAAGCATCCATCTTTAAGACAACTTACAAACAATTTCATCCTCAAAGCAAAACATGCCCTTGCCTGTTTTCTACATGCATGACAAGAAATTGCAATATTCAAGGTTAAACGAATCATTGTATACATTTTAAAGGTTTTTTTTAAATCAAAATGAATTAAAAGGAAACAAAATCTGGGATAAAACTATTTACTGTGCTACCATGACAGTATTCCCATTGGAAACTTAGTCACCCAATTATTTATCATTAGCCTGGCAGCAACCAACACTTGCATATTGTAAACTGTGGTGTGTAAGATGCATATAATATGCATAATCCTGAAGGTAAATCTTGTAGATGGAATCCCTTATCAAGATAAGTCATTTGGCCTAGTACACTGGCAATATCCTTTATCAACTAGATTCATGAGTCTTCTCTGTTTTCATCATATTGTTCTTACCTGTCTAATGGGATGTAGGAATTCAGAATGGATCCTGCCATTGCTTTGGTACTGGCATTGTCACTAACTGTTCCCAAGCTAACTGTGCCAGATTCTCCACTCAGACTGTATCGTTCTTTCTGCACATCTGCTTGAACTTCCAGCCTTGGAGAGATTTAAACAAATACAAGAAAATTTCAAAAGTTACCTTCATAATATTCGCAAAAAGAACAGGCATACTTGGGCACCTTAGAGACTAACAAATTGATCTGAGCATAAGCTTTCCTGGGCTACAGCTCACTTCATCGGCTGCATAGAACGGAACATATAGTGAGGAGATATATATACACACAGAGAACATGAAAAGGTGGGAGTTGCCCAACCAACTCTAAGAGGCTAATTAATTAAGATGAACTGTTGTCAGCAAAAAACCTTTTGTAGTGATAATCAAGATAGCCCATTTAAGACAGTTTGACAAGAAGCTGTGAGGATACTTAACATGGGGAAATAGATTCAAGGTGTGTAATGGCTCAGCCATTCCCAGTCTCTATTTAAGCCTAAATTGATTGCATCTAGTTTGCTTATCAATTCAAGTTCGGCAGTTTCTCGTTGAAGTCTGTTTTAGAAGCTTTTCTGTTGCAAAATTGGCACCTTTAAATCTGTTACTGAATGGCCAGAGAGGTTGAAGTGTTCTCCTACTGGTTTTTTAATGTTATGATTCCTGATGTCAGATTTGTGTCCATTCATAACATTATTACCATAATTGAAATACCGAGGTTAAGAGTCAGTGTCTCATCTTGTAAAGTTATCCACCATGTGACGAGTGTCTCCCCAACAATGAAAGATACCTATTTACTGAAATGGTCACTTCTCTTTTGCTCCATCAGTCACAAATGCTGTCTCTTCAATTCAGGAAAATGAGACTCATCGTAAACTAAAAATGAACCGCCTACTAAAAGAAAATGTTGCAGGCCAACCAGGAAAACTGAGCATTATGAGAGACTTCCAGACTAAGGTATGATCCTTTTGCAGACACTTCCAACATCTAGTAACCAAGAGATAACTATCACAAATTAAGAAGTGCAAAGAACGTTTCTGCCTGCAAAAATCTAACTTCAGGCCATTACATTTCCCCATGTTCCTCCTGCAATAGAAGATATTGCTAATCAAGGAATGCTTTCTGGGATAGTGATGTTATGTATGAACCATCAGAGGAGAATTATAGAAACCAGACCACCCAAATTCAGGTGTGAGCAAGTATGTAAAGAAAAAAATCAGTTTAAAATACAGTTGAGATTTTTTAACTATTGTCTACTGGAAGCAGAGAGATTTGTTATTTTTTCTTTTTAAAAAGCACTTCTCTTCCCTGTAAAGGAAAAGATCATCGTACAAGGCCAAGTACCTCTGCTTGAAACCTTTTCTCTCTAGAATGTATACAGTGTCAAAACATAGATTTCTATCCAGTCCTTACCAATTCAACATATCCTGAATATCTGAATTGTTTAAACCAAAAAATGGTTTTAAAGAAACAAGGTGAGCTCTACCCTCACTGCTAGATTTTGACAATTCTCCCAAGAGATGTTTTACTGTCTCTGGGGTGGAGAATGGAGCATGGCCAACAAAGCAGCTAAGTGCTTCAGATTACTCAGAAGTGATTCCTCTGGAGTTAAATAGTGGCATTTTGGGTCTCAGATGAAGTCTCCAGAGTCCTTCTTGGCAAAAGGAAGGTAACTGTGATGTGAGGACATAATGGTAAGGGCATCTGGGATATGGTATGAAGGTGAAACAGCCAATGATTATATAATAGCATCACACTTATCAGTAAAAGAAAAAAAGTTTTTGTTTTCTTATACAGACATATGGAGATTATGTGAAGGTAGAGTGGGCGCTATAATATTGTTAATGCTACATATTTGGGGTGATTATAGTACTTATAAATGGCAAAGCCCCGACCCTACATATTTGGAGTCTGGGAAACTTTCTATTGACTTTGGTATGTGTAAATATGGCCCATAATGAACAATAATTAGATTAAACGTTAAGAATTTGTTTTATAACCTGGGTTACAAACAACTAATTGCCGGAAAATAATACTGCACCTTGGATTGCTTCAGCATATGGAATTTATCCTCCTGTGTGAGGCAAAGATTTCACAATCCACTTGTGATTTCAGAACCCAAGAGGGTAAGCTATATAACACAGCAGTTCACTATAGTTGCCATTTCCACATTCAGTCCTGTCAGAAAAATCCGCTCAATCTCACCCTTTTATTCACACACTAAAACTAGTTTGACTTAAAACAAAGTGTTGGTGTCATTTACTCCTTACTGAAGTCCACTGTTCAGTTTTTCTGCCTTTTTAAAAAAGAGAGTTAATTCTGAAGAGTAGCTGGCAGGCATCTTCAGTATTTGTGTTTATTAATGCTCTGTTAAGCAGTGATAGCTCTGACTATAGATTGTCTGCAGCATGGATATTATACAAATCCCTCTGATTCTACTGAGACTTTGTTCACTTAATCACTTAAATGTTAGTATGCAAAGTGTTAATGCAAAATATTCTTGCTATATAAAATACTGGTAAAACAAATTGCATCACAATGCTCGTTATTCATTAGTGTATAGTGCCCCTCGATGTGCTATGTACTTCACAGGAAACAGAAGCAGGCCCTGGGCCCAAGAGCACTTACAATGAGGTGAGGACAAATACAACTGCGCAGTTACTCAGTTTAGGAATGTGCACATTATTCTTATTTTGAATGGATAATTAAAATACTCATCATAAAATGAGACAGATGCTGATAAGTTTTTCATTGGGTATTTTAAATGTGGGTTAGTGCAAACAATTATAGTCAGTGGACTCACCTGTCAAGGAACAGACATATTAAGGATATTTAAAATTGTGACATCATGGTTACAGGTAGATTATGAGAAACGACAATTAATTAATTTTACTCCAGCTTATTTTAAACATGAAATGATCTGAATATCAAGAAGAGTCACACTCCTCCCCCTCCCCCACATACACTCTCCTCAGATTTAAAGCTAGATACCAGAACAGCAGAAAGCGTGTCTTACCTGTTAAAACAGCTGACCATTGCACTTCCTGACAGACTCCCTGTTATACTAGCTCCAGCTAGTGCCATGGTGCTAGCAGTTTCACTCAGGTTGTCCCGAATGGCTCCTATTCTATCCATGTGGCTACCACTTGCACTCAGGCTTCCAGTCAATCCTCCAACACTTCCTTCTCCTATACTAGGGTTATGACGTGCCTCTGCTACTGAAGTGGTATCTAGATAAAAATGTAACAGAGTTAAAACTTTCTATTTCCTTTGAATTTCAAACCTGTCTTAAATGTGGATAAGAAAACTGCTTCTGGAATAACATCAGAAGGAACCAGAGAAAGAATCTAGACAATTTGTGAAAACACACTCTATTCACTATGTGAAGATTACAATACGAAGTAAAACAGGCTCTCAGTTGGGACTGCCAGAGTGGCTGTGGCTGAAACCACACATTTGTTTGATAAGTTGCTGAAAGGCTTTAAAATACCTGATGCTACATAGGAATGGTAACCTGAAGCCACCTTACATGTAGGAACTCTCCAGCAGGGAGTCTTGCTGTTTGTTAAAAAACAGATCTATAAAATTCCAGAAAGCAGCAGAACAACATCTGACAGGATTTGTTTTTCCTTATTAGGCTATGTCTACATTATAGACCTTACAGCAGCACAGATGTACCTCTGTAAGGTTTCCCATGTAGCTGCTCTTTGATGGCATAATTAAAACTACCCCCAACGAGCAGCATTAACTATGTTGGCAGAAAAGCCTCTCCTGCTGACATAGCGCTGTGCACACCAGCACTTTTGTCAGCAAAATTTATGTTGGTTGGGGTGTGTTTTTTCACACCCCTGACCGACAAAAGTTTTACTGACAAAAGAGGTAGTATAGACAAAGCCTTAGAGATGAAGAGATGAAAACTCTCGCTCCTTTCAGCCTGGGGGAGGACATACCCAGAAGTCAGCACTTGATTAGAACAAGTGAGAAGAGCTTTTTGCATCACTTCTTTGAATTTGCACTATGGGAACTAACTCTTCGAGAAGGGATACAAGCCTTTGTTCTCTCTCAACTGGGTCTAACACAAGCTATGGACTTGTGTCCAGTGATTACCAAGTGCCCCAGTGATTACCAAGAGGCTCCATTCAAGTGTCCACTCACATAGATCAACGATCAGGGCCTAAGAAAATAAAATGTGCTTGTTTTGACGAGAACTCTCACTGTTAAATTGTTATTTCTGAGGGAGCGAATGGTACAAAGGGAATGGTAACGCAATAGAATGCTTTTCACCTCTAAGTCACCCATTTGCATTCAGCTTAGATCAAGAGTGAGAAAGCGGTGACCCTCTGATGGCTCTTTGGTGACCTTTTTCACTTAATGCACTATTGGAAGGCACTCGGGTATTACAGTGATGAGGATTGTTTAACAACCTATATAGAACATAAGACATAAGTGTAGTGGGCTCAGTCCATGTCCCAGTAGGCAGGCACCTGTATTACAAAAAACACCATGGCATGGAAACAACTACCCTCATTACTGGAGATGGGTCCTTTAATATGCAGTTTAGGCACATAGGTAAGGCAGCATTAGGCAACTCGCATTGTTTTTACCTGCACCGTAGCTCTTCTGCAAAGAAAGATCTTCAGTGTCCTAGGCTTTCGAATGTGGCAACTATTACAAAACACTACATTTACAGAAAAAATAAAATAAAATACTGAATTTTCTTACCTACTGCTGCATTTGTTCCACCAACATTTATATCATTTTCATCATCAAATTCTATCCTGACACCCTTTCCATTGCCTGCAGACACGCCACAGCCTCCACTGCGACAGAGGGAGATAGGAACAACTCCATACACATAAGCCAACATAATAGGAACACCAATACCTACAAAGGAAAATATAAAGTTTTTCATTCAATATTATTTGCTTCAGCATCTTTTATAAAACTATCCCAGGTTCTGTAACTATATTATTTAATAATGCACAGTTAAAATAAATCTATAGAAGAGGAGAAAGTAATTAAGAAAAGATTTGGTTTTCAGGTGAGATTTGAGAACAGATAGCAAATCACTAAGGTGGAGTGAAACTGGAAAACTGTTCCAGATAGCAAAAGAGGAGGGAACTGGAACGGTGTCGGCCCACATGCCCTATTATAGCCTTGGCTGCAAGCACAAGGGGGATGCAGGGCACGCATGTGGATCAACAGGCACTGCTATGAAAACCTTCCGACTCCAGCGCATGGCACGCATGCGCACTGCCCATTTGGGATCATCACACAAAAAGGTTCTCCTACCAACAATGGGAGACCAAGACGAGTATAGTACTGGACAAGCAGACATATACACTATGCCCACTACAAATATATATAACACTTATTGGATTTAATAAGCTTTGTCAAAAAGTATTAACAACTTTTCTGACATGAAAGCATGGAACTATTTCAAATATCTTTAAAACCAGAAATGCCCACTACTGCCAATGTAATTAAGGGCTCGATCCTGGTCCTACTGAAGTCAGAGAAAGCTTTGCTACTGACTTCAATGGAGGTAAGATCAGCCATTAAGAAAGTGTCATTGTGGGGTTCATGTATCTCTGTTTACAAACGAAAAGAGAAAACCGATGAGCAAAGCCAGTGAAAAGTGTAGTAAAAAGGCAGTCTGGGCTAGGCTGCACACACACACACAGAGCATCATTTCCCACGCATTGTGGGAGCTAATCATTTGGCCCAGGCTCTCTAACACTATGCACTAGACAGTTCTTCTGCTTTGCTGATGGAAGCCTGTGAAGTTGTAATAAAATGTCAGGCTGTGCCAGGCCAAACTGACCCAAATGGAGCAAACCAGCTGCAATACAGGTTCAGTTCAGACGTTCTTCAGTCTGCCCTAAAAGCAAGGTCAATAGGTTCCAATTACCTGGTGCAGCAGGCCCTAAGAGGCAACCAAAAGTAAAAGGAGTGGGGAAAAAACCTGCACTTACCTCTGTGAAGGAGTAATAAAGAGCTGTAACGCATGAGTGAAGCCCAAGCCAATGGATGCCCATGTAGAAAAAAAGATTTCCCCCCCCCTTCCTAACTGCTAGCCCTGCAAACCTGTATTGGGATCTGAGACACACACTGGGTTCTTTTTTCCCCTTTACAGCCAAAGGTACCATTGATTGTATTAATTATGATTATTAATGTTTATTTACAGTAGTGCCTAAGGGCCAATCAAGACTGGGGCTCCATTGCGCTAGGCACTGCACAAACACAGAGTAGATAGTCCCTGCCCTGAAGAGGTTACAATCTAAACAGACAAGACAGGTACAGGATAGGGGGAAGAGGTAGAACATACAAGCAGAGTGAACATGATGTCAGAAACAGCATTCCATGACAGTTTTTGTTTTGTTTTGTTTGTTGGATGGGTTTACTTAGGGGAGTAGGCTAGATGGAAAGAGAAGGGAAGGGAAGTGAAATGGACAGAGCGAGGGAGAAGACGGTAAGAGGACAGGTATGGAGTGAGGCTGGGATGAAGAGACTGTGGCAGACGTAGAGGGAGGGTTGGAGCAGAAAGCCGATCCGCAAAAGGCAGAGGAAGTCCATACAGAACTGACAAGAGATGGTTCTGTCCAGATGTTCCTGCTTTGGCTGCTTCTGCTCCTACTGGCTGGTGTTTCCAGCTGCCTCCTCTCTGCAGTTTCCCCTCCCTCAAGCTGTGGGGTGGGAGAGTAATAAGGCAGCAGCCAGGTCCCAGCACCCACAGAACGTAAGGGGTGTCTGTCCTACACAGCTCTGGGTCAGGAATGTATTGAGGGTGGCACCAGCTGCAACCCTACTTTTCTTCAATGCAAACCTCAGTGACACCTACAGAAAGGATGCGAGAGAAGGAAAGAACCCAGTTTGTCTCCCAAAGACCAAATTTGAGCTTGCGGTGTCAGATATTAAAGAATTATTTTAAAAATTTAAACATTTTCCAAATTGAGTAAACTTGCTTTGGAATCACTGACACATAAGAACCCCAGGGTGCCATTTTTAGAGTACCTCTTTAAAGCAGTTTTAAATTACTTTATATACTCGTTCATTAGCCCGTTCGTTTATAACCCGACCCCTCCAAGATGGACAGGTAAAAATAGCAATAGTATGACCCTTTCATAAGCCGACCCAATATTTCAGGGGTTGGTAAACTTTGGCTCCTGGCCCATTAGGGTAAGCCACTAGAGGGCCTGGATGTTTTGCTTACCGGAGTGTCTGCAGGCATGGAGCCCCTCAGCTCCCTGTGGCCGTGGTTCGCAGCTCCCATTGGCTGGGAATGGCAAACCACAGCCACAGGGAGCTGAGGGGCTCCATGCCTGCAGACACTCCAGGTATACAAAATGACAATGTATTAGATATCCAATTCAATGATTCCATAGAGTTTAAAATCATCAAATTTTGGTGTAGACCTGTTTATAAGCCAACCCCTGCTCTTTGATGCGTCATATTTTTACGAAAAATATTTGGCTTATGAACGAGTATATACGGTATATTTTCTTTTTAAAGAAAAAAATGTGATGGTGAAAAACTGAAAACAGCTTCAATATGAAAATAATGAGACTAAAGATGTGTTTTACAATTTTTCATTTAGATGCAGCATCTCTAAAGTCTAGACACTAAATTGCACTGGAGCAGAGACCACAGTGTAATCTGGGGCAAGTCACGTTTTTATCCCTCCATTTTCCCATCTGTAAAAATGGAGCTAATATCTCCTAATTCACTGAGTGTGATTCATTAATGAGTGTCTGTAAAGTCTTCTCAAATGCTTGGTTGCAAGGTACTACTCTCATGCAGTGGCGGTATTTGCTTACCTACAGTTACTGCAGCTACAACTGGAGAAACTATTACAGACAAGGTTACACCACCTGCAATAGCCAAGTTTCGTTTGTGTTTCGAAATGTCTTTGCCTTCATATCGATTGTGAATCTTGAGGGAAGAAGAAAGAAGAGGGTTTCAGGATACACTGCACATAACATAATGTAAATAGTCTTGGCTCTGTTCTGCTACAGAGCAGTCTGTTGTGTGCTCTCAGCTAAAGACTATACACTATTAATTTAAATCCTTATATACTCCTTAAAAGTTAGCCTCTCAAAGAGGGACATTAAATAATACATCTTTCTTAGTGATTTTATATTAATTTATACAATTTAAAAAAAGAAAGCATAAGTATTAGAAGTTCCTATAATCCCCATGTGTGACATTCCACAGAGTTGATGTTCGTCCATCGTTGTCGATGAAGACCTCAACAACTCATTCTTTCGATGATCGGACTCTGTGCATCCGAAGATGACTGATCAGTCCGATTCGGGTATGGAACGTCCTGTCACACGTTGGGCAGCCATGTGATGGCACTGTCGATGATGTGCGGGCAGCTCTGGACTTGCGCAGCTCACACTTTCTTTCAGCCTCAGCAGTACGCCTCGCCTCAGAGGTATTACTGCCTGTGTGAATGAGGCTGCGCCATGCTGGACAGTTCAGTGCGAGGGTTTCCCATGTGGCGGTGTTAATCTCAAAGGACTTCAGAGAGGTCTTCAGCGTGTCCTTGAACCGCTTCTTTTGTCCTCCATGGGAGCGCTTTCCCTGGGCGAGTTCTCCGTAGAAGAGCTGTTTAGGAATGCGCTCGTCTGACATTCTCACGACATGTCCAGCCCATCTGGTCTGGGCTCTCATCAGCAGTGTGTGAACTGACGGCAGACTGGCTCTGATAAGGACTTCAGTATTGGGCACTTTGTCCTGCCATCTGATTTTTAGAAGCTTTCGCAGACAGGAAGTGTGGAAATGATTGAGCCTTCGTGCATGACTCCGATAGACAGTCCACGTCTCGCAGGCGTACAGCAGAGTTGGAAGCACCACTGCTCGGTAGACCTTCAGCCTCGTTGGTAGGCTGATCCCTCGACGTTCCCAGACGTTGGAGCGCAATCGGCCAAATGCAGAGCTGGCTTTAGCAATTCTGCACTTTACTTCTTCATCCACAGAGTACAATCCGGATGGATGAACAGTTGTGTCCCCTCAAGTCTCCAACCTGGGGTGTCTTTTACACTGCTTCCCTGTGAGAGCAACCACTTCTGGTCTGCCCACACACAGCTTCTAGCCTGAAAATCACTCCCAGCTATACTCTATGAGTGTTATAATTAGCCACCAATGAATTACGCGGCAGCAACACCAGCAAACTCCCAGTCCCACACTTTCCCCGCAAAATGTGCGTCTGGTACTGCCAAACACCCTCCTGGATAATACAAGTTCATATAAAACCCATCATTTCATTAATAGAAAATATGCACCAATCTTGTTATCCGTTCTGAAGTTTCCCAAACTCTTCAGTTCAAACAAACACTGGTTTAGATAAAACAATGAAAAAAGTTTATTTACTACAGAAAGATTTTAAGTGATTACAAGTAATGAGGCATAAAAGTCAGAATTGGTTACACTGAAATAAAAAAGGTAAAATGCAACTAATACCTTACTTAACAAGGTAAGTGAATTCAAAGCAAAGGTCTCTCACCACACTGCAGCAGTCTTACAGGCTGAATCTTTCAGCCAAAATTCCATGCCCCCCCAGTCCAATGACGCTTCCTTTATCCTTCAAGTGCTGTCGATGTCATGAGTAGAGATGAAGGGAGAAATGATTTGGGGCTTCTGTTCCCCATTCTTGATACACTGCTTAGAAAATCACCATCTCCAGTTTAGGTTCAGGAGACAGAAATTCCGTGGGATGGGAACTTCCAGATGTTTGGGGTTTTTTTTGGCTAAGATGTAAATTCCTTGGCCACATGCTTTTTCCTGCCAAAGAATGGCCTCTTATCCTTTAGGGGGGATGGATAACTCAGTCGTTTGAGCATTGGCCTGCTAAACCCAGGGTTATGAGTTCAATCCTTCAGGAGGCCACTTAAGGATCTGGGGCAAAATCAGTACTTGGTCCTGCTTGTGAAGGCAGGGGGCTGGACTCGATGACCTTTCAGGGTCCCTTCCAGTTCTATGAAATAGGTATATCTCCATATATTATTATTTATATTATAGGTGATAGTCTATTTGATTTTGTTGATACCTAGCTGAGGCATCAGTTTGCCTTTTGTTTTTGAGGAACTGGTTTGTGCTGGCTTCTCTAAACTTGGAATATGTCTCAGTAACTTCATATAGTAGAATCTTCTAACTTTACATACAATTTTGCCACACATTTTACAAGGACACTAATGATCAGCAAATTATGAGTTTTCAAATGATATCTCAAGGCATACTTTGTACAAAATTTATCATAGTTTTATAAAAGGGGTGAACATATGGGTACAGACGGTCATATCCCCTTCCTTACAAAGCTGCAGGAGGGTTAGCCACTGGATGACCCAGGGCCAGTAGGTCAGGGTCCTCTTTCCCGGACAGGACATCTATCACCATATTTTCTTTTCGGTTTATCTGCACAATTTCCATATCAAACTCAAAGTATGAGGCTCCAGCGTAGAAGCTTGGAATTTGAGGTTTTAGTTCTGTTTAGCCAGACCAATGGTGAATGATCTCTTAAGACTTGAACTTTCTGCTCAAAAGGTAGGGCTTCAGTTGCTTAACTGCCCACACCATAGCATAGCATTCCTTTTCTGTGACAGAATAGTTGGGGTCAACTTTTTACTTAAGGCGGCAATTGGGGGCTTCTTGTTATTCTCCTGTTTGCATTAGCATTGCACCCAGACCAATGTCTGATGCATCTGTACACAGTTAAAACATTTTGTCAAAATGAGGGCTAGCTGGGACAGGCTTTGCAGACAAGATTTTCTTTATTTTTTCAGGCATGATTTTATCCCAAACAACTCTATTTGGCTGGGTCTTTTTACATAAATCTGTGATTGGAGTTACAATGTCAATGAACCCATGCATACACCTTCTGTGATAGTTTACCAGACCGATGAAAGATTGGCCTGTACCCCGAACCAAAAACAATTTAAAATGGCTTCAACTTTCAAAGGATATGGGGATATTTGACATTCCCCCTCACTTCCCCACAACCCAGTGTCCTAAAAAAAGGACACTGGCTGCTTGAATTTTACATTAAAGGCTTTTATGGTTAGGCCTGCTTCCTCAAGTTTTGATAGCTCAATTCCCAAGTGTTCTTTTTGATCACCCCAAGTGTCACTAAACACTGCAATGTCATCCACCTATGCTCTTGCAAAGTTCTGTAAATCATTTAACACTTCGTTGACCAGCCTCCAGAACATGGCCCCAGCATTAATTAAACCAAACAGTAACATTGAGAATTCAGAATCTATATCAGTGATGAAAGCAAGTTTTTTCTGTGCATCCTCATCCAAAGGGATATTCACTATGACTCATGCCAATACTCCTTTTAAATTTCTAAATTTCACCCTATACACTTCAGGGGTGATTTGAAACCTTTGTAAAACAGATTCTTTAAATTAAGAATACATCACAGCTTCCTGAACTGGCAATTCATTAAATACATTCAAAAATTTACCAGACAGTTATGCAACCAGTGTGGGGATTTTCTTGTCCTCAAGAATCTTATGAATTTCACATAGATTTTCAAAAGTAATGAAGCATTCCTCAGTGCAGTCTGTCTTTCTGTATGTAGGACACAGCCGGTCCCAGCTGTCGATTCCTCGAGTGATGGGAGATGTTGGTGACTCTGGGATCTTCTCATGCTTTTCTATCAGTTCCAGATTATATTTCCTCTCCTTCTCCTCAGCTTCTTGTCTCAGCTCCCTGGCTTGCTTATGGGGTTCAGCTTCCTGTTCCTTCAGCTCCATGGCTCTTCTATGGGTGGCTTCTTCAGCTTCCCATGCAGCAGCTGCTTCTTTCAGTCTCATCTCTGCTTTCCACATTTGGTACTGCGTTCTCTCTCTTCTTCTGCTGCCTCCACTATGGCCAGCTCCAACTTTGTAATTGTTTCACTTTTGCTCATTTTTATACTTCACTATTTCCATTTCCCTTACCTGAAATAAGGAAACAGAAAACAACAAACTATCCCTCCTTGAACTGTTTCCAGCCACCACACTTAAACTAACTTAAAATTGCTGTACCAGTGCTTAAAATGTAAACTTCACTCAAAACAACAAGCTGTGCATATATTCTGCTCCTTGCTGCGCCACTGAGGCATCCCCAGGGTACAATCTGGACTGATAGACAGCTGTGTCCCCTCAATTCTCCAACCTGGAGTGCCTTTTACACTGCTTCGCTGTGAGAGCAACTACTCCTGGTTTGCCCACACACAGCCACTAGCATGTAAATCACTCCCAGCTATACTGTATGAGTGCTATAATCAGTCACTCATCAATTATACTGCACATACTCCTGTCCCAGACTCCCCCCCCGAAATGTGTGTCTTCTACAGCCCAGCACCCTTCTGGACAACACAAGCTCACATAAAGTACATCATTTCATTAACAGAAAATTATTAGGGCTGTCAAGCAATTAAAATAATTAATTGCAATTAATCACGTTATTAAACAATAAGAGAATACCATTTAAATATTTTTTGATGTTTTCTACATTTTCAAATATATTGATTTTAATTACAACACAGAATACAAAGTGTACAGCATTCACTTTATATTTATTTTTATACAAATATTTACACTGTAAAAAACAAAAGAAATAGTATTTCAATTCACCTAAGTACTGTAGTGCAATCTGTTTATCATGAAAGTTGAACTTACAAATGTAGAATTATGTACAAAAATACTTTCATTCAAAAATAAAACATTGTAAAACTTTAGAGCCTACAAGTCCACTCAGTCCTATTTCTTGTTCAGCCAATCGCTCAGACAAACAAGTTTGTTTACATTTGCAGGAGATAATATTGCCTGCTTCTTGTTTACAATGTCACTTGAAAGTGAGAACATGCGTTCGCATGGCACTGTTGTAGCTGGTGTCTCAAGATATTTACATGCCAGATACGGTAAAGATTCATATGTACTTTCATGCTTCAACCACCATTCCAGAGGATGTGTCCATGCTGATAAAGGGTTCTGCTAAGGATCCAAAGCACTGCAGATCCACAGATGTTCATTTTCCTCATCTGAGTCAGATGCCACAAACAGAAGGTCGATTTTCTTTTTTGGTGATTCAGGTTCTGTAGTTTCTGTATTGGAGTGTTGTTTTTTTAAGGCTTCTGAAAGCATGCTCCACACATCCTCCCTCTCAGATTTTGGAAGGCACTTCAGATTCTTAAACCCTGGGTCTAGTGTTGTAGCTATCTTTAGAAATCTCACATTGGTACTTTCTTTGTGTTTTGTCAAATCTGCAGTGAAAGTGTCCTTAAAACTAACATGCGCTTGGTCATCATCTGAGACGGCTAAAACATGAAGCAAATGGCAGAATGAGGGTAAAACAGATCAGGAGACAAACAATTCTCCCCCTGAGGAATTCAGTTACAAATTTAATTAATGCATTATTTTAACGAGCATCATCAGCATAGAAGCATGTCTTCTGGAATGGTGGCCGAAGCATGAAGGGGCATATGAATGTTTAGCATATTCTGTATGTAAAGACCTTGCAATGCCGGCTACAAAAGTGCCATGCAAACGTCTGTTCTCACTGTCAGGTGACAAGGTAAATAAGAAGTGGGCAGCATTACCGCCTGCAAATGTAAACAACTTGTTTGTCTTAGTGATTGGCTGAACAAGAATTAGGACTGAGTGGACTTGTAGGTGCTAAAGTTTTATATTATTTTGTTTTTGAGTGCAGTTATGTAACAAAATAAACAATCTTCATTTGTAAGTTGCACTTTCACGGTAGAGATTCCACTACAGTACTGGTATGAGCTGAACTGAAAAAATACTATTTCTTTTATTTATCATTTTTACATACAAATATATTTGTAACAAAAAATGATTATATAAAGTGAGCACTGTACACTTTGTATTCTGTGTTGTAATTAAAATCAATATATTTGAAAATGTAGAAAAACATCCACAAATATTTAATACATTTCTGCTGGTATTCTATTGTTTAATAGTGCGACTAAAACTGTGATTAATTTTTTTTTTAATTGTCATTAATTTTTTGAGTTAATCATGTGAGTTAACTGCGATTAATCAACAGCCCTAAAATTTACATGCACAAATCTTGTTATCCCAAATGAAGTTTCCCAAACACTTCAATCCAAACACACACTAGTTTAGATAAAACAATAAAACAAATTTATTAACTACAGAAAGGTAGATTTTAAGTGATTAAAAGTAATGAGGCATAAAAGACAGAATTGGTTATAATGAAATAAAAAGTAAAACACAACTGATACCTAACTTAACAAGCTAAGTGAATTCAAAGCAAAAGGTCTCTTCTTACCACATGTTACAGGAGTCTTACTGGCTGAATCTTTCAGCCAGGATCCCTCCCCAGTCCAATGATGTTTCCTTTGTCCTTCAAGTGTTGATACCACAAGTAGAGATGAAAGGAGAGATGATTTTGGGCTTCTGTTCCCCATTCTTCATACTTTTCAAAGAAAATCATCCCCAGCTGAGGTTTCTGAGACAGAAAGTCCACGGGACAGAAACTTCCAGCTTTTTTTTTTTCCAGCCAACATGTAAAATCCTTGCTTACACCCTTTTTCCTGCCAAAGAATGGCCCCTTGATCAGGTGATATTCCATTTGATTTTGTTGATACGTGGCTGAGGCATCAGTTTGCCATTTGTCTTTGAGGAACATGTTTACAGAAGCAGGCACAAACTGGGAATATGCCTCAGTAATGTCATACAGTAGAATTTTATAACTTTACATACAATGCTGCTACACATTTTACCATGACAGTAGTGGTCAGCAAATGATGAGTTTTCAAATGGTATCTCACAAGGCATTCTTTCTATAAAATTATCATAGTCTTGTAAGAGGGGTGAACAGACTGCTACACCATATATGCTTTGCCTTTAACATATATTATTTTTGTAGCTGCAATCAACTTTAAAAGGGAGGGATAAATCATTGTTTCTTCCTTTCAATCAACTTTATTAAATATTAAGCAATGACAATATCTTAAGTTAATAACTTATTTTTCCATATAGTTCTAATAAAATGGGACATGAGAAGGGGCTTCAGTAGCATAGCCTTTACCAAGGTTCGACTGAGGAGGAGGAGGAGGACAGAAATGTTTCCAGTGCCCTTGTCCCCACTTGAGATGAACTTGAGGGCAGGGGTATTTCAGCCCCCATGTGTCTTACTGCTCTTACCTATGATGGGTTTGCAGGGCCAAACCCCTTAGCTACAGCCTGCTCTATGACTTCAGAAATTTGCCAGGCCAAACTGCTTGTTTGCAGCAAATCTTACATGAATTTGCAAAGTCTTGGTGACCACTGTTCCACAAAACTTGGCTAGCAAACCATCTCCATAGCTTTTATGGTCAGGAATTAGACTTGGACTCAGGCTATGTCTACATTACAGCACTTTGGTGCAGCTGCTCTGCTGTAGCACTTGTGGTGGAGATGCTCTAAGATGACAGGAGAGAGTTCTCCCTTTGGCTTAACTCCTGCCTCCACTAGAGACAGTAGTTATGTCAGTGGGAGAAGCTCCTTCACTGACATAGTGCTGTCCACACCAGTGCTTAGATTGGTATAACTTACATTGCTCTGAAGTGTAGATTATTCACATCCCTGAGCAAAGTAAGTTATACTGAAGTAACCTGTAGTGTAGACAAGGTCATAGACTTTAAGGTCAGAAGGGACCATCATGATCATCCAGTCTGACCTCCTGCACATTGCAGGCCACAGAACCCCACATACCCACTCCTGTGATAGACCCATAACCTTTGGCCAATTACTAAAGCCCTCAAATAATGATTTGAGGACTTCCAGTGTAAATAGTGGATTGTCTGTAACTTGTTTAAACCTGCAAGTGACCCTACTCCATGCTGCAGAGGAAGGTGAAAACCTCCCAGAGTCTCTGCCAATCTGACTCAGGAGAACATTTCTTCCCAACCCCAAATATGGCGATCAGTTAGCCCCTGTACATGTGGGCAAGACCCAGCAGCCAGATACTTGGAAAAGAATTCTCTGTAGCCCTCCCTGTCCTGTGTCCCATCACTGGCTGTTGGAAATATTTGCTGCTAGAAGTCACAGATCAGCTACATGCCATTCTAGGGAGTCCCATCATACCATGCCCTCAATAAACTTATCAAGCTCAGTCTTGAAGCCAGTTAGGTATTTCGCCTCCACTGCTCCCCTCAGAAGGCTGTTCCAGAACTTCACTCCTCTGATAGTTAGAAACCTGCATCTAATTTGAAGCTTAAACATGTTGATCGCCATTTTATATCCATTTGTTCTTGTGCCCATATTGATGCTTAACTTAAACAACTCCTCTTCCCTCCTGGGTATTTATCCTTCTGATGTATTTTTAGAGAGCAATCATATCTTCTAAAGCCTTCTTTTGGTTAGGCTAAACAAGCCAAGCTCTTGGAGTTTCTTCTCATAAGGTAGGCTTTCCATTCCTCAGATCTTCCTAGTAGCCCTTCTCTGCACCGGTTCCAATTTGAATTCATCTTTCTTAAACATGGGGGAGACAGTTTTCCAGATGAGGGCTCACTAGTCCCTTGTATAATGATACTAACACTTCCCTATCTCTCTTGGAAATGAGCCGTCCCTTTTTTGACATTACTCTTCAGGTTAGGTGATGTAAAGGGACAATACTTCTCCACCTCACAGGGCTGTTGTGAAGGTCAATTCATTTATATGTGTGTGGTGCTTAGGTGATATGGGTCTTACAAGAACACAGAGATAGAGGGAAGAGCTATTAGTAATTTGTATGGAAATTCAACAATAGCCATTGTTCTTCTCTTATGCCAGGGCCCAGCAAGTGGGCTAAAACATGAGGGAATAGTGTGGATTATTTTTGAAAGCAACTGCAGTGGAAAGTGACAATTTACTGTAGAGAAAGGACTGAAAAAGGAGGGGCTTGGCAGAGATGAATCTCCACAACTCCAACCAGCATAGGAACCTGGGCAGAGGCAAAGGAAAGGAATGACAATTTCTTGGAGCACCAAGAGGCAGACTGGCAGATGCAAGCGTGGCCTAGTCAATGGTACCATGAGTTCAAGTTGATAAAAACAACATAAAATAACCTTAGGATTTAAGAAGTTCAGGATAGCGTAACTCAAGTGAAAGATCTGGTATCTTAACACTTCCATAAAATGCATTTCAAAGGTCTTTGGATAACTTACTTTTTGACCCTGAATTACAAAACTAGGAAAAGATAGAATAAATACACAAGAATAATTTTATCTGCTATTTGTTATTTGCACTAGTAGTCCTAGTAGTAGTCCTTATTGCTGGAGGAAAGATACCAACTACTTATTGGTTAATGTGTTAATTCCTTGTCTATTCCCACATCAACAAAAACATTGAGTTTAGCTGTGGATAGTTGCACTTGGTGATCAGTAAATGTATATACCCTAGTAACTTAATGAATTTATAAGCCATTAAATACAAACACAGAAACGTGCAGGCCTATGCATATGTATATAGCAGAATTTTCAACTAATATATCAATGGCTTCTTTTTTGCTCAGGATCCAGAGGGAAAAGCTAGGAATTTTTTTTTTTTTTGCACCTTTTCCTCCATATTGTCCAGCTCCAAGTAGGATTAGGGAGATTGGAAACTCAGGACTTTTAATAATCAGGCCACTTACTTAGGTGCCTAAGTAAGGATTTATGGGCCTAATTATAGGAATCAATTTTAAAATATTTTGGGCTGTGTATGTTGAAATGGAAGAGAGACATTTTGAAAAACATGGCCCCACACAAATAAAACGAGGATGCTAACCATTTTTCAAGTTATGTCTGAACCTATCTGGGAAGGAATGGTGAACAGAGCGAACTGAAAGTACACCAGTGTACATGTTCAAGAGTGTTGTATTTTAAAACAAGAAGCAAGGTAAGCAGCACAGTGCACTTTACCTTACGCCCCACATACACAGGGATTCCAATAATCATAGCAGGAATAGCAATGCCAGCTATTAAAGCAATTCCTACTGGAGCTCCAACAAGCGTTCCCAGTTGCCACAGTATTTTCTTCTTACGGCTCCATGGTTTCTTTCCCCAAAACGTACAACCTGATGGGCTAATAGAAACAAACTGTAAACACACACATACAACTGCTTAGAAATGAGCCAATGAGAAGTTACTTTAAGACATGACAATATCTAATAAAATTAATGTTACACAGATGGCGACTGAGTGTCTAAAAACTATTTTTAAGACCTTTCAGATGCTCCAATGTCCTTTGAAAGGCACTATGAATCATATCACATAACATTTTGTACTGCTGAGTGCTAACACAAGTTATCACTTTCACATGGAAACTATAACTTCCAGTTATATCAACTTAACACTCAAAATAAATGGTCAGCACTAGAACTGCAGTAAAAGTAGCTATTATGAACATCTACACCATTTCATTTTGTCACACTAAATACGTGCTGCATCCATCTTTCTGAGCTTGAAACTAAGTGAGAGAACATTTGATTTTTATTTTCTGAAATAAGATGAACAAAGTGACTATTTTAAGTACCTACATGACAAAAAAAATTATTCTATTTCTCATACCTTACACTAGAGGCTTAATTCTCTATTCTGTTGAGACACAAGATGGCCTTTGGTTGACCGGACAATCTGGCCCTAGATATTTTAGCACAGAACATTTATACATCCAAGCAGAACTTTAAATCAGTCTGCACTAGTATAACACTCCAGTCACTCATGAAGTTAAACAAGAAGTCAAAACAGGGAAAAGCAAAGTAATGTAAAAATCAGGAAACAGGATGTAGGTAAAATGCTGAATGTATAAAATGAGAAAATATTTGTCTCAGATAATCTATAACTATAACTATTTTTCCTAAACATACCTTAAATAATGCAAATCCGAGATCTCTTTCATGCATAGCCAACAGAATTCACAACCACACACAGCACAGGTCATGTGGTTGCAGCTTCCATCATTCATTTTTATTATGTAAGCAGCACAACGTGGGCATGGCTTTATATCATCAGCTGTTTAAAATGAAACATGAAGATCATACTATTTCTTTGAAAAAGTGAAATTTATCTAAACGCAGACAAGAAATACTTATGATATTTGACTGATCACAATAGTTCTGACGCAGACATCTCTCAATCTTTGTTATAAATATGCTTTACTAAATCCTTAATTGCAGGTGGTTTTTGGTCATGACCATTACAAACCATCAATAAAGTAGAGTTAATCACAACAAATTAAAATATAGACAAATATATCACATTTAGATAGATCAATAGCTTCACACACACACAAAGATTTTCAAAGTCAATAAAACGTAAGTTAGATATTAAACAGGCACATTAATAAACATGAATGATGACAGGCAGTCTTTGCATATAATCCACATTTCATACTTCTGTAATCTTCACTCATGAGTCCCAACCCTTATGTCTTCTTCATACTTAATATGCATTTCACCTTAAATATTCCATATCTTTTGTTCTCTTTTTCACTCCTCTGCTCTTGACTCCACTCCATGGCCTCCCCTTAATGCTTTTGCTCCCCAGAGCAGATACATTTATATTTGTTACACAAACAGACAAATCAGAATCTGTCTAATGCTCCTAATTGAGCTTAATACTGAAAATATCACTAAGGGTTTATTTCGGTCACTGACAAGTGTAAAAATGAAAGTTCCCCAAAGGGTAACTTTAATGATAGGAAAGACAAGATATGGCATATTGACAAAACTCTTTCTGGTGCGATTTCTGGACTATTTCCCAGACTGTTACTCTGATTCAGAATTACAGGACAAACAATTCACTCACCATAACAACATAAATCACCCCTGTGTAGCAATATTAGTTTTTTAAAGCACGTCCCATTGGTTAGCTGGTCCAAAATAACTGCTGATGCAGAAGAAAGGTGTAGTACAGTAGGCTTTTGATGGAGAAAATGGGGCAGTGGAAAACTCCTGCAGATTCCCTCTGCTGGAGACATGCCTAGTGTGGGAGAGTCTGGAGCAGGTGTTGAGTCAGCAGAACCAGCTCCTACACCCACATACCCTGGTGCACAGGAAGAGGGAGTGATGAGAGTATGGTGCATGCTATCAATTCCCAACTGGCATGAAATCTCTAGGGGACCAGATGCAAACTGTACAAGTTAGAGCTGCCCCTAGGCTAGGATTAGGTCAGAGAATCGGGGAGACATAACGGGACACAGAACACAATCTTTCCCCTCATATGTCTAATTACTCCAGTCAGAGAGAAGAGTCAGCTGGGGAGAGAGAAACGAGCAAGAGAGTTTCGTTTGACAAAGCTTGTGTCGGACAAAACAGGCAACTCTTAGTGATATCAAAATATTGCTTCACTGATTAGTCAAACCTTCCTTTTACTCAGTAATAGTTGCAACAGACTTAATTTTCACATATCTGAGTTATTTAATTTCTGGCTGGCCAATGTAGAAGCCCTTTACTGACGAGCAGAAATTACCTTGATATATCCCTCACGTGGAGGAACAGTTTATGCATTCTTATACAGGTGTGGGTATCGGTAAATCAATAATCATTTTGCTTTTTCAGATCTATTTATACCAGTATTATAAACCTTGTCAAAATTCCACCCACGGCGGGGGGGGAAAATGTGTTTCAGCTGTGGAAGCTATACAATTGGGAAGAGAGTGGTTCCAGTCAACCAGCAGTACTTCAAGAATGCTTGACTTCAAGTTCACTGCATTTTTAAAACTATAAAACAACTCAAGATTTAAAAATCCTAAAAAGGCTTGTAACAATTGAAGCCATCAGCGCTACACCCTCATGATTTTACCACTACTGAAAACCAAAAATTTCCTATATTAGAAAAACTCAGCACTTTTTTTTTTAATTTAATCTAAAGTTGTATTAATGTTTTATGGTTCTGAAACTGGTACAAAAAAAGAAAGCAACAGGGTTGGTGCTTATTAAGTCATCACATATTTCTTTGGTAATATTAATCATGTAATTGTACTAGTAAGACATTCTACAGAGACACACGATCATAAATACCTGCTGCTCCAGACTCCTGGCTATAACTAATAGATGAAGAACGAATTGTTCTCAGGCGCAGACTATGGGCTCTTTCCTGGCGAGCAGCATCACAGGTCTGGTTTGGATGCCAAATCTGTTTACAGTGGTAGCAGAACTCAGTACCACAGCCTTCACGCCCACAGGTAAGTTTGGGACAGCTGGCACAGCCAAAAGCAATCACAGCATATCTTAAATGATCAAAAGGGGTGGGAGAAAGATTTTTGTTAATACAAAAATAATATCTATAGACAAGCTAGTAGGGCAACAGCAGAAGCAGCTTAAGCATGTACTGTTGTACTGGGGAAGAATGGGGCCCCTAGCTAAGGTCACCCCACCCACCTCCTCAGATCCAAAACTGTGCAGAGCAGACACCTCCAGGGGCATGAGTACAGATGCAGAGTTTGGGGGAAAACTGCAGGGAGGAGCTAGGCAGAAACTAAAGCTGGCAGAACTCTTGTAGGAACAGTTTAAGCAGGGACAGATAAGCACTGAAAATATTTTTCTACAGCTTTGCCTGAACTCTCTCAGCTCTGCCCCCAAAAAAACCAATCATAGTGCTAACATTATGTTTGCCATCATCACACTAAGCACTTTGCTTGTAGGTTAGAGCTCCTTCCCCTACCCTTTGTATTATCTATTGACAGTGTAAGCTCTTTGGGGCAGGAACAGTCTACTACTCTATTTGCACAGTGCCTATCAGAACTGGTCCCCAATCTCAGTTGGTCCCTAAGCACTAAAATAAACAAACATGATTTATAATAATACAGGGATTCAGTATGGCATAGTCCCCTGCAGCAATCACTTCTTGGGGGAAAAGTAAAGTCAATACTCCAGCATGTCTGACACACTGATGCAACACCTACAAACATGAAATGATAAATTGCCTTTTCAGATATCTATTAAGTTAATGTGTTTTTAGAAATTTAACTTTTCTTTTAGGGGCAAATGTGTGCCAGGGTTAGGAATTATAGGGCAAAGCCCAGATTTGAAAAGATATATAGGCCAGGGGTCAGCAACCTTTCAGAACTGGTGTGCCGAGTCTTCATTTATTCACTCTAATTTAAGGTTTTGCATGCCAGTAATACATTTTAACCTTTTTAGAAGGTCTCTTTCTATAAGCCTATAATATATAACTAAACTATTGTTGTATGTAAAGTAAATAAGGTTTTTAAAATGTTTAAGAAGCTTCATTTAAAATTAAATTAAAATGCAGCGCCCCCTGGACCGGTGGCCAGGACCCGGGCAGCGTGAGTGCCACTGAAAATCAGCTCGCGTGCCATAGGTTGCCTACCCCTGCCTTAGTGCATAGGTATTATGATACAGTCTTTAATTACACAGTCACATACTATTTTTCCCACAAGACTCATCTTACTCAGTGCACAGAATGGATGGTGCTCACTTAATGAGCAGCTATTCAATATTTTGTGTTACCCTCATAGTTCAATGTGTGGACCCTGGCCTTAATTTATTGCACACTGTTCAAATCCTGCTATGAAAGACAGAATTAAGTTCCTCCTGAGTTTTTCTGTGGTGCCTATTACTATAGTATGAGTTCTTCACAAACACCAATCAATTTATCTTCACAACGCACAATAGGTGAGGGGATGGTATTATCCCCATTTTACAGATGGAGAAAAGAGGCAAAGTGATTAAGGTCAAGGAATCCATTAAATTTGGATGCCAAATTTGAGATTCCCAGGGTCTGAATTTTCAGAGTATTTAGCATTAAATAGTATTTAATATGCTCAAAGCATGGCTCCCACTGATTTTAGCTTTAGCTTTGAGTGCTCAGCACTTCTGCAAATCAGACCCCTGGGTATCAAGTTGAGCACCAAAAAATGGGGAACATACCATTAGTGACCACCTGTAAAAAAGGATGGTTTAAGTCATTTGCCCAGCATCCCATAGGAAGTCTGGCAGTGGCAGGGATTCAGCTAAAACCTCTCACTTCATTCACTACACATCTTCCAACTTTTGCAACAAATGAGGCAGGAGTCCAACAGACACCACACTATTACACAACCCTGATTCATCCCCAGAGCAGGTCCATCCTGCACTCAATGCGGCACAATGAACATGGAAAAAATAGTCTTTAATGAGCAAGGGATAGCTTAGTGGTTTGAGCATTGGCCTCCCAAACCCAGGGTTGAGAGTTCAATCCTTGAGGGAGCCATTTAGGGATCTGGACAAAAATCTGTCTGGGGACTGGGTCCTGCTTTGAGCAGGGAGTTGGACTAGATAACCTCCTGAGGTCCCTTCCAACCCTGATATTCTATATGATCACTTACTATCACAACCCATTAATTCTGGCATTTCCAAAAACTTTTGAGTGCTTTACAGTGTAACCTTAATAATGTTATTTTAACAGTTTATTGTGCAAAATGTCCCAAGTTTTTTTTTTAAAAAAAGCAAACTGAAAAAACAAATTCCATCATCTAGCATTATATTGCCACCCACATGATCCATCAGCAAGATTGGATCCACTGCCTAGATCTCTGTTACTTGAGCTGAGTAACTGATAGCAATAATAGGCTGTCATTCTGCATGTGGACCAGCACTAGAGGGGGAGGAGAGTCAGTTGGTTTCACAGATATTTGCTGACATCAGAAAAATGGTGAGATTCAGAAATCTTTAGTCCCATTTCAGGCTCTGAATGGGAGTATACTCGTCTAGTGGGCAGACGACTCCTCTGCCCTTACCCTCCAGCTTGAGCCCTTCTCCCTTGCCCCAACCCTCTCTTACACCTCCCACCCACCATGGCTCCTTATCTCAGTCCTGTTTTCCTTCTCTAGTCAATCTCAATCTCCACTCCTCAGGCTTTTCATCCCAAACCCTTCGTCCAACCAGTCCCACTCTTCCATTCTGGATTTGCTGTATAAATCTGTGTCCCCCTCATGCCCAGTCTCTCCCCTTCCCTACATCTGGCTCCAGCTTCACCCACCCTTCAACCCCTTCTCAAGTCTTTGTTGGATCTGTCTCTCTTGTCCTCGCTCCCCTGCATTGGCCCCCAGGCCTATTCTCTCTTTTACTTCCCTCATCCAGTTTCAGTCTTCTGCCCACGCCCTCTCCTTGGTTCATAGATTCCAAAGCCAGAAGGGACCTCTGACCATCTAGTTTGACCTCCTGGATAACACAGGCCATAAGACTTTTTTGATCAGTTCCTTGTCCCAATCCCCCACTTCCTGTCTTCTTGTCCCAGTCTCTGCTCAGACAATCCCATTCTCTCCCTGTATCCCATCTCATTGTCAGAACTGCCTTCTGTTCCCTCTCACACACTCATTAATACTATCAGTCTCCTTCTCCAGCCAGTCCCAGTCTTGCCCCTTCTCCCAGCTCCTCATCCAATCTGTGCTGCACTCCAGCCAACTAGTCCCCAAGTCTCCACCCAATTTTCCTCATTGGTTTTCCAATCCCAGTTTTCCTGATTCCCAGTCTCCTTGTCCAATCAGTTCCACCGTCCTCTCACCTGCCAGCTCACAGTCCCAGCCTCTCCACCCAGTCAGTCCCAATTTCTCTCCCTACCCCCCGTCCCAGTCTAACCACACTCCTTTTCCAAATTTACTCTTTACTGCTACACTGGTCCACCTTGTTTTTCCTCTGCGTTTCAATGAGATTGCTTACGCCTCCTGCTGCCTGGGGGCCAGCAAAGTGAAGGAGGTCCTGCACTGAGACAACAGGAAAGACAGGTCCAGTGCCTGGACCCCATCCCTGCCCAGAGCAACCATTTCAAGGAAGTCTGTTGCCCCGGGCTCGGGCATGTTTAGTTGCTGTTTGAGGATGGCACAAGTGCCATCTGGTTAGCACAAGCTGAGAGATGCTGGACCATGTAAGGATGCAATCTTTGGAGATTTTAGCAGTTAAACTCTAGACTGTCTCTACAGAGCATGTGTAAAATGCAATTTTTAAAAAGGATGATTTGGCCAAAATTTGGGAGAGTTTCACTTGGATAGCAAAAGGCACATCTCTAACACAAAAGGTCACCCTGCCCCCCTTCTGTCAAATATCAAATTCCTGCTCCAAAGCATGGGGGGTACTAAAAGATTTTGAAAGAAAAGGTCACCAGACTTTTTCTCAGAAATAGCTGAACTGTTTTGGTTGATATTTTCTAAAAATATTCTACCAGAGGCAGACACCCAGCATGGAAAATTCTATCCCAAACGATGGAAGTTTGATAAAGTTATAAACCACTGAAAATAGGGTCTTATAATGAAAATTGTCAGACAAACCTAACAGGTAGGGTTAGTAGCACCACCTATAAAACACACAAACTTAGGTAGGCTCAAAAGATACTGTATTCTTATAAAAAAAACTATTAGAAAAACATATGAAAACACTTAGCACTACAAAAGTGTACATGCCAAAGTACGGTAAATTTTTATGACTAGTTATGAAGTTATGTTTCTTGTTTATACATCAGTATAAACAAAATTAGGATGAGACTGTGTGAACACCCTAAATGTGTGTGTTTTTAAATGGCACTTCTCAGTTTAAAAAAAAAAAAAGTATAAATTTTATAAAACCCACTGTTGATACAAATTTAAAGTGACAGAATTAATTAGGGACTCCAAATGGAAAATACCCCGATTAAATTTGCAAAGCAAGTAAGTTCTTCTAAAATATACTTAAATTCCAAAATTCAGTTGTTTGTTAAAAGAGGGTTTATACAGAATGTAAAAAAGTTTTCATAACACTAAAAAAATGAAAATAATTTGTTTGGATGTACATGTTCCCCTACAACTGTAACACCATGGTAGTGCAGGAGAACAAAAATGTGAAGCTACTCTAGTCCTTGTTCATACTGAGAGAAGTACAGAATATAAAGTTATAGGTATCAGATTTAACAATTTTTTGTTTTAAGTTGCTAAGTTTTTACGATGCAAGCAAATTTTAAAATCAATGATTGTACTTTAATTAAAAAAAAAAAAGTTAAGATACAAGCACAGCCCTAGCTTGCAGTAGTGACTGAGAAACTATCACAAAACTGGACAATCCAAATGGGAGGGAATGAAGGGGATGAAACAAAAAAGCAAGATACTTTTAAAAGAAACTTGCCTACCCTAAGAATTTTTTGTAAAGCTTACAACTAATGGGAGCTCCAATATAAATAAGGCTCCTATAGCTAGATACATTTTTACCACTGTGTCCATAAAACCTGCTTTTCAACAGATTTAAACCAATGATGGATAAGAGCTGATGAAGACTTGCCTACACTAGGATTCTGATTTTACAAACACTTATACATGTGCTTAGCTTTAAGCACATGAGATTTCCCATTCAAGTCAATGGTACTACTCACACGCTCACATTTAAGCACGCACATAAATATTTGCAGGATCAGGGCCTAGAATTCCTACAAGAGGTATTTTTGGCAACATTTTTAGTGTAAATTCACCCACTGTATGTACTATTTTACTTATTTTGTCATATTACGGTTTGTTACCCTTATCCTTCCTTGCTCCTTCCTGCATCCTTCTTCCTCTGTCCCCCTCTTGTTTATACACCCAGAATGTTGTGCCATTTAGACTTTAAATTATGACACTTTGGGTCAACAAAAAGGTCTTTGCTCTGTGAGGAACCTACAGCATGTTACAAGTGCTCAATAAATAAATTTTGTGAATTAGCAAATCAATCAAGGATACATCATCACAGAATGTACTAAGATCATTTGATAAGAAACGCCCTGCTGAACTTTAATTATTTATAATAATGCTCCACAGTCCACGAGCACATATGCTGCAGTGCTGCTAGTTCAACACTCTCGCTACAGTTCTGTTTCTGCTCTTAAATCTTTGCTTAAAAGCCTGATAAAACTGTGTACAAATTATTGGTATGGAATTAGTGCAAATGCAAATTAGCAAAGTTCTACAATACTTCATTCTAGTGAGGAAACAGCAATCTGAAAATTCATAGAGAGAAGTACTTCTTCATACATAAACTATTAAATACTTTCTGTCCTTATACCACTGTATCCAAAAGCAGACTTCTTGTCTTTGGTCTCAAGGCTCTGTACAAATCTGCCCCTCCCTTCTTCTATTTAACTTATCATGTCACCCACACTGCCTCCATTCTATCAACTATCCCATGTTTTGTCCACCCATTTGTCAGCTTCTTCCATGCACGGAATTTGTTCTCTCTAGAATGACCTGTAAGGCCATTACCCTCTTCTCCTTCAAATCCCTTTTCGAGGCTCAATTTTATCAGGAGGCCTACAGGAAATCAAATAACCGATGGTGGCCTGGCTGAGCATCAGTTGAGGATAGCTTTCTTGTTTTGTTTTTTAAAAAACACTATTTGGAACCATGTGAAAACATATAACTGCATGATCCTATTTTCATTACCCTCTGCCAGCCTTCCTCCCTTTTTAGGGGCAGAGGGTTCGGGTGCTGGAGGAAGTGAGTGCTCTAGCTGCAGTGCGAGCTCTGTGGTGGGGCCGGGGACGAAGGGTTTGGGGTGTGCGAGGGGGCTCAGGGCTGGGGGCTCTGACTAGGGATGCAGGCTCTGGGGTAATGCCAGGGATGAGGGGTTTAGGGTGTGGGAGGGGGCTCAGGGTTGGGGCAGGGGGTTGCAGGGTGAGGGCTCTGACTAGGGATGCAGGCTCGGGCTCAGGGCTGGAGATGGGGGTAGGGGTGCAGGATCTGGAGTGGGGCTGGGGATGAGGGGTTTGGGGTACAGAAGGCGGCTCCTGGCTGGGGCCAAGGGCTCTGGACTGCGGGACGGGGTGTGGGCTCTGGTAGGGGGTTCCAAGCTGGGACATGGGGGGCGGGGGAGGAATGCAGGGTCCAGGTGGTGCTTTTCTCAGGCAGCTCCCAGAAGTAGCCGGTATGTCCCTGCGGCCCCTAGGCGCAGGGGCGTCCAGGGGGCTACACACGCTACCCTCGCCCGCAGGTTCCCAGCCATTGGGCACTGCGGAGCTGGCGCTCGGTGTGAGGGCAGCGCACAGAGCCTTCCTGGCCTGCGCTGCGCCTAGGGGCCGTAGGGACATGCTGGCCACTTCAGGGAGCTGCACAGGTGCAGGGAGCTTCCCTTAGCCCCGCTGCCCAGACTTTTAACAGTCTAGTCAGCGGTGCTGACCAGAGCTGTGAGGGTCCCTTTTTGCGCAGGTGTTCCGCTTGAAAACCGGGTGCCTGGAAGCGCTAACAGCTGGCGTGTGTCTCAACCAACAGCAAGATGACTGTTGTCTGCAGGTGAAGAGAATTAAATAGACTTTGCATATTTGCCGGGGGGGAGGGGTTGGTATTAGATATCGATAATGCTTTTTAGCTTATTTTTAACTCAGTACATTACTTTGTTGGAAGTACTTAGTGTAACTTGTAAAAAAAAAATACTAAAACCATTTGATCTCATTACCACAACAAATGAATTATCACAGTTTTACACTGTTACCCTTCACCACAATATCTTCACCCTTCTCCACAATATCTGAGTGTCTTTGGCAGGGTTTTTGGTTTACTTTTTAAGGGAATTCTGCTTCCTCCTAGCTACTGGCACTTGAAGTGCCAGCGCTTTAAGGTGTAACAGTTCATCCTTCCTTTTAAATAGCCTTACACTTAGTACTTAGAGCTCCATACATCTACCTTAGCTATTTTGTCACCTGATTTGCTTTATATACACCTTATTCACAAACTAGAACAATTTGTTACCAAAATTTTCTTAGTTAGAGGATAAGAGTTTGTCAACAATAATGTGGAAATGATTACAACATTAGAATTACTCTAATTTACTTGTTACAAATTCAAACAATGTAGAGAGATGATGGGGGAGATTTGGTGATAGTGGTTTTACTACATAGAGAAGTTCAATATGCCCCACCAGATCAGATGGGAAAAGGAAAAAAACAAAACAAAAATGCACTCTTACCCACAGTCTGGAGCTGGGCACCATCTACAATCCGGGTCTGCAACTAGCCACCGTCTAAGCATAAATTCTTCATATTTTTCCATCAAGATGTCATCATTTAATATCAAACGAATATCATGGGGATTAAATCGTTCAGAGCATTCTGGGCAGCTGATATTAACTCTGCTCTCAGAGATTTCTATCCGGAGATACTGACGTAAGCAATCCACACAAGACCTATGGTGACAAGTCATTATTTCTGGGAACCTGTCCTTAGAGTGCCGCAAAAGGCACAAGGGACACTCCATGAAGTCTCCACTCGGTTTGCTGATAGAGGTGCCTCCACTGTCTGAAGAGGTATACGTGGAGAAAATGGAGTTCTTGTCTGTACACATTTCCGAATGTATACTTTCAATACTTGCAATTCCATCCACCCCTCCATTTAAATCCCTAGATTTGCGTTTTGTGTCCTTTTTCCTCCGAAAGATAGAGGCCAATGAAATTCTTCTTTTCTTTGGTGCCTTTTTAACTGAAGGCAAACTCACCGAGGAGGCAGAAGACTGCAGGTCCCGATCAGAACCCATTTGCCGATGCAAACTCATTTCTAGAACATTCATCAGAAGTGTATTAAAGTTAACATGTAACCCTAATCATTTTTAAGGCTCAATTCAATATGAGAGGACATATGCTAAGTCATGTTGTCAGGTAATCGCTACTGGACAGACAGTCTTCATGCAGAAACTTCTTCACACACATTTATTTCCTGCCAACTCTTTATAGAAATTACCTGAATTGGGAGGGGGAGGGGGAAGGAGCAGGGAAAGGGGGGGGGGGAGAGAGAGAGAAAAAAAAAGACAGGTTAGACTCATATTCATTCAGTCCCTTTGCTAGTTCTAAAAGATCATAGTACCTGAGCACCTTATTACTCCTATTATACATATTACAGCTAACTCTTCCTTCTCTCCAAGAGCCTTACCTATCTGTTTGTTTCATTAACCTGCTGCACCTTTGTCATTTACCAAGATTGAAAATTCTTGTCTTTTTATTACACTGTGCTGTGAATAAAACAATTGGGCAACAGCTCCTGTAGGTACCACTGTAATACAAGTAATGATAAAAGAATGATGGAAAATAAAATATAAGCAGCTCTTCCAAACAGAAGTATAGTGTAATTAGTGCATTTATAGTGTTTAACTTATTAAGTCTACAATACTTTGTAGTTTGGGGATCTCGGGAGGTGGGGAGAGACATAATAGAATCATTATAGCTAGCTAAACATAAAAAATAAATTAAAACAAAAACAAAACTTGTTCTATATGAATATCCTTCCACTCAGGGTCTATGAGCTTCTAGAAACAGGGCATGAGGGGAACAAACATGGCATTTCCATGCTGAAATCCAGGCAGGAGGTAATAGAGATTGGAGCTGTACCTTCCTTCAGGTTTCCTCCTGTAGTTGCTACTAAGCAGCTGCCAGGAGACCCAGCCAATGGCAGCATGGTTCTTTTACTGGATCTTGCTTCCAGGCAAAAGGGGAACCAGCAGAGTAGCAGCCACCCCTACAAGACAGCATGGGTCTCCCTTCCTCCTCGTCTCATGGATCCATGAGGGAGCATGGCATCCAAAATCCACAACCTCCATTTTCCACTGTCTTCTAGCAAAGGAGCCAGTTATAGAAAAATGCAGTAAGGGCATCTCCATTACTCATCCTTCCCACAAGTTTTTCCATACGGGGGCAATCTGGCTCTCAGACAACATGACACGTGATAATACAACTTTTGGTAATGAGGGGAAAATGGGAGGTGTTTCCTGGAAGATGTCAACGTTGTATAATTGAATGTACTGGCTTGCTCCGGTGTATTGTGGACTACCACTTTGCTGGCTTTCATATTTTGTTTCTCAATGTTTCAAATTTTACCTCAATATGGAAAAGGAGGAGTGCAATTGGTTTTTAATGTGTCATACTGAAGTTAACTGCTAGAAACAAATAGGAAGGAGGAGGAGAGATTTGTAGGGTGTACATAATGTGATATATTACAAATTCTATTTTTAAAATACATTTTGGAAGATGGAAGACTTAGGAATCTGTTAAGTGTTGGCATATTGAGCAGGAGACCTTGAGCCAACAGCATATAACATAATTTGTATCCTAGATATAGGACCAGCCACTGGTTGAACAGTGACTAAGTGCATGTCTACAGACCCTTCCCACAACAGCCAGATCAGCAACACCTAGAACACAAGGTCAAGCAGAGGAGGTTTCAAAAGAAGATTCTACTAGCTGTGGAAACATCAACCCACTGATCTCTCTGAGAGGAAGATTTGATCCCATGTATGTGCAACAAGAAACAGTAAATCAAGATATAAATATGGTCATATCATTGCTAGGCTAGTGCACATATTTGAGGAGGTCATTCTCATCTTTGTTAGAACCAAAAATCCACACCCTAAAAACAACCTCTCCTTAAATAGCTGTAAATCTGCAGCCAAGAGGATAATTAAAATATAGCCACTAACACAGCACGTAGTGATTACTGTGAGGAGATTCAAATGTCTCACTTCCCACCACATTTTACATTTTTAGTATTTATACATATTTTCAATTTCCATTTTATTAACATTTCAGTTTTGTAAACCAATACCTGATGATTTCATCATGTGACTGCTATGCTGTGAAAATACTTCAGAGTCATGAAATTATAGCTGGTTTCACTAACACCGAGAACCATGGTTATGCGCTTTTAAGTGTATTTCTTTCAAAGTTGGTATATTTCAAGTCCTGCATTTTATGGGATTGAAATATAATGTTCACATGCATCATGCATAATTCATGCAAATGAATTCTGCATTGACTCAATATACATAAACAATATATACTAAATGGAACAAAGTATTTAAGTTACTGTATTATGCTCTGACAAACTGAGATCTTACAGTAAATTCATCATCCCTCTGCTGCAACAGCATTAGCATTTACATGTCGGATGCAAGTCGAAAAAATCTAGGCGTCATTTCCATAGCAACTTTGCTGCCAGAATGTGTACGGGAAGGCCTACTTTTAAAAACCTGCAGCTTCATACTATTATTTGCATTTCCAGTTAACAGTCCAGTCACACTCAAACCGATGTAAATAACGTGAACTAAGTGACCTTTTCCTCTCTCACAAATTGAAGAAAGCTGCAAGGCCTTGGGAATGAGGAATTTTGCAAGCAACATCCATTCAGTACTGTTAAAACACTATTTCTCCCCCCACCCCCCATTTTCACTGATGGGATGCTTAGGGTTGCTAGGTGCCCGGTTTTCAACTGGGAAGTCTGGTTGAAAAAGGGACCTGGCAGTGTCCAGTCAGATGTACTGACTGGACACCAAAAGTCTGGTTACCATGAGGTGGATGGACACGACGGGTCATTAACCTGCGCCAGCTCCTGCTCAGCCAGGGCCACTTCCTACCTGCTGGAAGGCTCCTTGTCAGATAGCAGCAGCTCCTGTCCCAGTCCCTGAGGAGAGGGAGCTCAGCTGGGGGGAGGAGAGGGAGGTAATGGAGATGATCCAGTGAGCGACAGGGGAGGGGAGAGAGGAGTGAGGGACAGGGGTGGGGCCTCAGGGGCCCAGTTACCAGCAATTAGAAAGGTGGTAACCCCAGGGATGACTTATGCTGTAGACTGTATCTGAAGTAAAATAGTTAAAATGCTATAATAAGTAAATTAAAAACAAGCTTCTATTTCAGAGCATCATGCATATTAGTACTAAATTCAAAGCTGAAATTCAAAAAAGCTATACTGTTGAATTATGACTGTTCTCTTGTATTGTGCCTCACTTCACAGTGGTTAAAATTACTATTACATCTATAATAAGTTTTTACCTTACTAACCTAGTTTCGCTAATATCCTGGGAACAACATGGCTACAACACTGCATATTACATATATTGACATTTATTATTTGACTTGATTGAAGCTACAAAAAAAAAATCTGTTACGGTATTTTGGAGCCTCTCTCTTGAAGCAAATGAAGGTTCGTTTGTCAGAGACATTGCTGTTAAGTAATTGTGTAGTAAATCCATAAACTAAGTGAAAACAAAATGCTTGTAGAATTCTCCTACTTCTTATAAAACAAATTTACAGAGCTTCAATAACTAATATGTTTCCACTTTATAAAGGAAAATGAGGCTTTATATCAACATGCTGTATCATTCCTGTTTTATGGTACATGGAATATAATTATTGCATTATACACCAACCAATTCTTTGCTACTCATTTTTATCAAATTCTGCATTCCAAAAAATAAAATAAAATTGAAAATTAGAGTACTAATTTCAGTTCACTTAAATTCCTCAGAAATAGAATTCCATCACCAGTGCCAAAAAAGTCAATGCAAAGTAATCTGATAGAATGTCTTTAAAACTGGTGATAAATTGACAAATTAACAGCTATGCCATTTTTTAAAACAGTATAAAAACAAAATGACACTAGTTCTAGGTGGAAGTCTAAACCTGACTACAAACACACAAGTCTGTAGGAAGTAATCCAGCATTAAATAATACATGTATATTTCTAAATTGGACAAATTCTGGCAGAGTCGCATGGAATAAATTTATTAACACAATGTATATTTTACCTAGAGACCTAAATTTTAAAAGGCAGCTCTTTGACCTAAAGAGCAAAATTCTGGGGTTACTCATCTGGATTTTGCAAGTCAATAAAGTATGAAGCCAAAACAACACTTTCAGAAAATTTTATTTACTTTAGTTTTCTTGGTTAAAAAACAATTCCAACTATTAAGTGAGGAAATGGATTTGCTAAAATACAAGCATGCAAGGATGTATAATGGTTCCGTACCAATGATTAACGCTGTGCCGGCAGAGCCGATGCAGGAAGTTGTGCAGTTCGGGAACCTGGACCAGCAGATCCAGTGAATGATGAGACTTCTTCCCACTCTTGTGACCCTTGGAATGCACCTCTGCTTCTTGCCCAGAATTCATGGACAATGCAGCCTCTTTCTTAATCTGGAGGAACACTTACTACAATGCTTATGCACATGCTTCTGGGTTTCATGGCTAGGCCCCAGCGTGGTATCCATAGCTAAGGTTGTTTTTGTCATGGATATTTTTAGTAAAACTCATGGACAGGTCACAGACAATAATGAAAAATTCACGGAAGCCTGTGACCTGTCCTTGACTTTTACTAAAAATATCCATAACAAAATGGGTAGCCTGGGCGGCTGGAGGGGGAGGGGGTCCAAGGTTCAAGGGTCCCCCCTGCCTCCTGCTTTGCTGGCAATGGCAGGGGTCCCTCTTGCCACCCGCGGCAGCCAGGAGCTCCGGGGATATACCCTACCACTCTCGGTGGATGAGAGCAGTGTGGATCCCCCCTGCCGCGGCCCCCCTGCTGTCTGCGGTGGCCCAGCATGGCAGATTCCCCCTGCCGCTGAGTGCTCCCTGCTGCTCCCGGGGGTGGGGAGTGGCAAGGATACCCTCTGCTGCCCATGGCAGTCAGGAGCAGCGGGGATTACCCCCACCGCCCACAGCGGGGATCACCCTCTGCCGCCCATTGCTACCAGGAGAAACGGGGATTACCCCAGGCTGCCTGTGGTGGCCCGGAGTGGCGTCAAGGTGCTGCAAGGCTCTCCTTGCCTCCACAGATGGCATGGGACCCTGCAGCTCCCAGCCAGTGCTGGCTGAAGTCACGGAGGTCTTTGGATTCCATGACTTCCATTACCTCCGTGACTAAACTGCAGCCTTATCCATAGCGCTGGTACTGACAGATCTGGACTGGGACACCTGGACTGCTCAGGTTGGTGAACATGATGTACTGCTCAGGATCTGGCTATGGCCCCATATTGACCTCTATGAGGTGTGTCTTAAGACGTAGGGCCTGGCCTTCCTGGGCACAGGCAGGGAAGGAGAGGCAGATACTGCACCTGGATGCAATGTGGGCTTCCCCCAAGCAGTACAGAAAACGTTGGTGCTTGTCATTGAGCAAAAACAAGCAAAGGCAGGATGTGCCGACCTTTAATCCTGGTGTCTTCAGGATAATCCAGGGCCCAGACACAGGGGCGGGGGAGACAGGATCGGTGGGAAAATACCGAAGCAATGTCCCAAAATCCCTGATCCTAGAAAAATTACTATGAACACTGAAACTACTACTAAAATCAGTAAAATCTGAACTATGTACAAGAATAAAAAAGCAGTTTTTCTGGAAAGTGCATCACGAAGGACGAGAGAAAAAGGAAGAAGCTCTGATGTGGATCTTGGGCGGTGTGAAGGAACTGAAGACATGGTCGATCTGCTTCGCCCTTTGTCTCGGGTGAAACCACAAGGCAATGCCAGGGTGCATGTTCAGACACTATTACTTTGAAAAGCTCTGGCTGTGGGCACCTGGCGCATGCACACATCTCTCAGTGGAATATAATAGGGACCATCTCTCGTAGAAGCAACATTTATTCTTGTTTCTGTTATGGGAACACTGTCAACATGACATCTGGTGAAAAGAATTTTCACATACTACACTTGCCTGAGTTCCCCAGCTCATTTTTATGGTTTTACAACCATACTTTCCGTTAAAGTTTCTCTCTCTCCTGTTAATGAATTTAAGACCTACACAGAAGACAGGGGAAACGAATGATAGTGCAATTGACCAAATACTATCAAATGCACAAAATAAACAACCTGACAAAACCAAACTCTTTCTCTGTTTCCCTCATAGTAACTTTTGGTGTAAGCAACAGTAATATATACAAAAGTGTTATCTTCAGGCACTAAATATGAAACAGATCAGTTATAGTCAAAAAACATTAATTTAAGGTGATAAACTTGTTGGCAATAAACTCTTAAAAGTAACCAAGAATATAAACCTCCCTCCCTCCCGTTCTCTAGAGAGGAAAAAATGTGCATTACAAGATTTTTTTTGCCAATTTCAACAGATGTGTGAATCAAGAAATAGCATCTATGGTGATTCATCAACTGCACTTTTTATAAGCAAAGTTTTTCCCATGTTCTAATAAATGTTCTCTTTCAATCTTGTGTTCTCTTTGCATGGGATATATCAAACACTCACTCTCAAGCAAGACCAATTCCTAAGAGACTTCGCCTCATTTTTGGAATACAGAAGTTCCCACTTATTTAAAGGCAACCTACAATTATCCTACATCAGATTCAAAATCTGAAAGACAGTTAGCCATTCTCTCTTTTGAAGTAGATGTGGCTTTTATTATTAGTTACAAAGTTTTAAAAAGAAAAGATAACACATGAGTAGCCATGCAGAAGAGAGGGTATAAAGACTAGCTTCATTCTGATAACTAATCATGGTCAGATCTGCACAAAATAATACAAGACTTAGTAGAGCCCTGTGTTTTTTGCAAATGTGAAATACAATGAAATAAAATGAAAAACAAAAAACTAAAAGCTCAGCTCGCAGTGGTAGGTCTTGTCCCATGGGGATGGGGATTTTTCCCCACCCCTGAGCAATGTAGTTATTCTGACCTAGTTTCCTAGTGTGGACCAGGTCTAAATTAATAACATTCCTGCTAATATTTTCCAAGTTACTGTGTGCTTTAAACACAGTTGCCAGTCCTGCAGGCAAGGGGGGGGGGGGAAGAGAGAAAAAGGAAGGAAGATGACCCCAAGACAGATATTTCACCCTCATTGCCAGAGGTGCAAGTTGATGCCTCACAGTGTTTCAGACTCCCTGGGCTTCCAGCCTGCTCTCAATCCTGTCCCTGCCCAAGCCTTGTTTCAGCCAGCTTCAGCTCTGTCCTTGCCCCATTCTGATCCTGCTCCAGCCCTGCTCCTGACTCACTTGAGCCCTGTACTCATCTCTTGATGCCCAGAACCTGAGACTCACTCCAATCTGACTTTGACCTTCAGCCCGCTTCCTGACTCTGATCCTGGTTTGGCTTGCCTATGGACTCTGACCCTGGTTCTGACCCATGGGCTGCCCTTGGCCCAGTCCCAACTCTATATCCAGCTTCAACCACCACTCCAACCACCAAGCCTTACTGCCTAGAACCCAAAGCCTGACAGGGTGCCCATCACCCCAGGACCTGGAGTATTATATGAAATAATTAACAATTGCACACAGATGTCCATAGTAGAATCAACAAGCTGAGATCTTACCTCTCCTAACTTTGCTTTGTGTAGGTGGATTGTTTCTTATTGCAATTATTTTCTAAAATGTCTATGCAATAGCCTGGTTTATTTTCAATGCATAGTGCAACCAGGATTGGGTTGTGTCTCATCTCTTCCAGTAGGTCATTTCAAAGATGAACATTCAGAGAATATCTGACTACAGTTCTTGAGAGCATCATCCTGGGCACTCACTGTTCCCAAAAAGCATAACAGTTTTGCTAGGTCATGGATAGAGAGACCATTTGTGAGATAGCTTGTCCCAACATACTGAGCACCTTAAAGGTCAAGAACAAGGTTTTGGAAGAACAAGGTTAAGGAAGCAAACTGGGAGCCACCAAGAGAGTGAAGAACACTGGTGTGACATATTCTCAGCAGTTTTTCCTGCTAAGAATGTTACCTGTGATCTCCAGCCCAACTGAAGGTGGAAGGGGACATTTTTTGCCACTGTTCCTACCTGGGTATCCTGGATTAGCAAAGCCAGTAGAACTACAAAATTCTCTAGAGTAAGAAAGATGGGATGCTTTTGATGGAGTGAGAGGTCTGCATAAGGTTAAATTATTTTATTTGGAATTCAGTTAACTGTTTGTTCTGATGTGTGGTTTTTCCTTTAAATAGGGCTGTTTTGTTTTTACTTAATAGATCACCGGTGGAAGAATAGCTGTGATTCTAGTTTGTGTGTTAGGAGTGGCACATGTAGTTTTATCTTTTTAATTTTTTCTATTTAGCCACTACCTAATAGGTGATAGCACAAATATTTTCTGTAAAACCTAATAACAAAAAAATAGAAAGGAACATAAATGATTAAAGGCATATAGTGTCCTCTTCTTCCCATTTTGTGGGTCTTGACATTTGGATTCATTAGCTCCTTTAACAAGAAACACTGCAGCATGCTAACAATGTCAACCACTATAGAGCATCTGAAGCTTGGCACTGATCCACAGAGTCTATCAATATGTTTGAGATACATTTTGCGCACACACCCCCTTATGTTGCAAAATTTCCTATTTAAAACAGGACCCTTTTAGAGCTTTCTTGAAACAGTATTACAAAACAATGACATGTAACAAATCACCCTATGGAAAGCACTATGTTTCACTAGCGTTTATGAGTATGTCTTCAGCATAATGAAGGCTGGTGCACTTTGCCAAGCAAGAAAGCTAAAAATTCTGAATCGGTGAAAGCATGTGAGGTCAAGCATCTTTAGACAGCACTAAATTTAACAGACCGTATTGCCCTGGTTAGTGGGAGCACATCTGAAAAAAAGTTACTCATCTCTTGTAGCTGTTCTTCAAAATGAACTGCATACGTCCATTACACTAGGGGAATGTGCATATCTCAGGTACTGATGCCAGAGAGTTTTTCCTAGCAGTAGCTGCAGGGGCAGCCGTGCCTTCACCCTGGCGGCCTTCATGCTCCAAGCCCTGAGTACAAAGGGCAGAGCCACCCAGCCTTTCCTTTCTTCATACCGGTCTCTTAGATGAAAGACTCCAGTGTGTTGGGAAAGGATGGTGGATTGTAATGGAAACATGCAACGCATCAGGAAGAAGTTACAAAAGGTGAGTAACCTGTTTTTCTTCAAGTGATTGCATATGTCCATTACCCAGGTGACTCCAAGCAGTTTCCAGCAGAGGAGGGGCTAAAAGTCTTATTAGAAGGAGGACTGCAGGAGTGCTTTCCCCACAATCATGTCTTCTCTTGAGGTGGCTGTAATTGCACAGTCTAGCAAGATTGTGGACTGAAGACCATATTGGCATTCTACAGATGTCCACAACAGGGATGTTCCCCACAAATGCTGTAGAGCTGAGTGTGCTCTTGTTTAACATGCAGAGAGTTTTCAGGAGGTGTGACAGATTTGATCTTGTAGCACATAGTAATACACCTGGCGATCCATTTGGACAATCATTGCACTGTTACAGGATGCCCTCTCATTTCTTCTATGTAAGAGATGAACAGCTGTGAGGAGACCTGAAAAGGCTTTGGTTCTGTTCAGATAAAATGTTGACAAACATTCAAAGTGTGGCGCTTCTCTTTATCTTTATGAGCATGTGGCTTTGGAAAGACCACCAGTCAATAAATTGATTGGTGTGGTGGATGAAACCAGGGGACCTTCACAGATTCTCTAAGTACCAGTGAGGGCCCAGAGTCCACTGATTACTGACAGTGAACAATGGATATAAAAGAAAAAAGAAAAGGGAGTCAAAGGGCCCAAAATGTGTATAACTAACACCCAACAAATTAACCATAATAGCACATTCACAGAAGGAACGAGCTGAGAGCACACTCCAGCCACTGACCAAAAACGGTAAAAAAAACCCCCAAAGGATGGGTGGGATTACTTCACCCTTTATACCCTGGCTTGAAGCATGAGGGATGCCAGAGCACAGGCATGGTCACCCCCTACAGGCACCTCTAAGGAAAACTCTCAGGTTCTGGTGCATAGGATGTGCATACACACACAGTGTAATGGACATATGAAATCACTCCAAGGAGGATTTCTAGAGTTTGTTTAAAAGTTTGCAATTATAAAAAGTTTTAAAATTCTGAGAGTACATAAGTCATGACTGGAGCTGGTCAGGAATTTTTCTGACAAAACAGTTTTGTTGGAGAAAGTGCAGATTCATAAAATCCAAAATGTTTCACAGAAGAACTGTTGCCAAACCACAGGTAACCATCAGAAACCTCTCTGGTTGCTGGACATCACACCTGGTTGGCTTGCTGGATATCCTGAGCTTCCAGGGTCTGTGACTTTGGGGCAGTCCTGCCATGCAGACTATCCCAGGGTCAGGGACCCCAGGGCTTCCAGTCTCTTGGCAGTGGAGCTGAAAACCTGGAAACCCTGGCTTTAAACAGGGCTCTGCTGCAGGCTTCAGCTTGAACCAGGATTTTACAGGCTTCCAAGCTCCCTGCCACAGAGGCGAAGCGTGGCAGACCTGACTTTGCAGCAGGCAGTCTGTAAACCAAACTATTAAAACTAAAATTTAAGCCTGTGGAGCCAGCTGGCCTGGGACTCTGGAAGCTCTGCATCCTCAGCCCAAAGCAATACACACGGTGGAGTTGCCTGGGACCCTGGAAGCCTCCTCTACTGCTGAGTGAAACTGACACAGTTAAATACCCTCACTGTTAAACATATGCCTTATTTCCAGTGTGAACTTGTCTAGCTTCAGTTTACAGTCACTGGATCTTATTATACCCTTGTCTGCTAGACTGAAGAGGTCATTATCAAATGATATACTCATTAACAACTTCAACTTACATAGCAGTATGCCATGCTGAAAAGAGTGTGCATGAACCAGTACCAATGGTATCAGCAATACTCTGGGACTAGCATGTAATTTCTTTGCTGACGCTGCAGCAAAGACAGTAAAGACAATACCTGTCTACTAAACACACATTTGAGTTTAAGGTAGTTTTTGGTCTCCATTCAAATCAACATCACCTTCCTAGCCTGTTGATAACCATACCATACCCTGCACGGCTCCCTTTTTCTAAGGCACCAAATTCAAGCTTCTTGTCCTTGTCTTCAAGTTTTCTACATAAATATCCCTTCCATACTTAGCCATCCTTATCACTTTGCATCACCTCCTGTCCTCCCATCACCCTAATTAACCCATTCTTCAAGTCCTCTCACAGCCATCTCTCCAACTTCTTCTATCCTGCCCCCTATTTTCAGAATGCTTGCACACAGATGATTTGTGAAGGGATTATGCGCTCTACTTTCAAATCCCCCATGAAGACCCACTTATGACATGACGACTTAAAAAAAAATCTAGATAATTACAGATAGGCTAGAGACTTGCAGATTTACACATTTTACAAAAAAAAGGCATGGTGTATTCACTTCCTCTGTTAGTCTGCCTTTCTGTTGGATTCAACCAGTAAGGGCTTCAGGTCAGAGATTACATATTCTCTAGTCACAAACGTCAGATGCACCAAACTCACCTTCAATGCAGCTGACGGAGACAAAGGTTAGCTACATTATGCCTCTCGCAGAGTGACTGGTGCAATGAACTAACAAGGATCACACCACCAAATGGGAACTGGCAGAGGGAACTGCACATGATCTCTTACCTCTTCCACTTTCTCCATCCAGCTTCAACTCATTCCTTGTGTCAGAGGAGCTGGCAGAAAGCAAGGATCCCCTGTGTCGAAGGAATCCTCATATGCACCCTCAGGGTAGCTCTAAGGTCATTTTGCATCAGTCCCACTGAATAAAGTGATTTTAGCAAGATCAGTGGTCCAGATCCCTGTTTAGAAAGAGGATGTAGCCCACTTTGAGCACTACTGTAAACAGATAAACACCATCACATAGCAAAGTCAAAAAGGGACCAGCCAGGTATCATTTAGTGTAGGCACATGTAAACCCAAACAACCCAAAATGTACAGATCTGTGCAGTACTGCACAGCTCCAAATTAAGCTCTTATGCACAATTTGAATTTTTCCTTCATTAAACTCTAAAACATCACGAGCATAGATTACATAAACATATTATATTTGATCCTTCTGTGACTATGGACAAGTGTTCTCACCTCCGGATTCTGTGGAGGTATACTACTTACAGAGAGTGTCCTAACTCGTTTAATTAGTTGGCTGTCTGGAAAATGCTACCAACCTAAGGGGTTAAGAATGATAAAAGAGAACCACCCCATGAAACTGCATGACTAGAATACAAATCCAACTGTAGCAATACTTTCATTAAAATGAAACACAAACTGATCTTCCCCTCAGTTGAAAAGGAAGCCAGCTTGCATCAAAGAATCTCTTTCTTCTTTGACCTCCTTGTAGGCCAAGTTAGACCACCAAAGCAGGATTTACAGCAAATTCAGCATTTAAAACCCTAATTAACTCTAAGTGCAGACCATGTGGAAGATGGTGCTAAGGAATTCAAATATAACCTGTCTTTTCTGAGAAGATTCTTAGGGCATTAGGAAATCCTGAATGTAAGGAATTAGAGTTACCTATAAAAAGGACCAAAAGTTTAACTACTTCATTAATCCATTCTTGACAAAGACCCAAATAAGCAGAACAAAATGATAGATTTGGCAGAGGTTTTCAGTCAGTATGAAGCTTATTTTTAATTTTAATTAAATTAAAGCTGACACTCCATTCTTTTTGCTTTTTAAGCTGCTTTTGAGTTTGCCTCTGAACTTTGTTCATCTGCACTTTATACTTAATAGTAAAAAATACCATGAAGTACTATATTTATACACAGGTTGGCTGCAATTTAGCAAATAAATCAGAATTTAGTCCCCCACAACTTCATTCACCTAATAAGTGGAAAACAAAAACATGTCTATCACATTTAGAATGTCCCTAGAAATAGAAATACTTCACCATAGAAATATCAGTACTTTTCTTAACATCTTGAATTGAAATAAATGGAGCTTCTGGCATTACAAAACTATAAGTAGTAAATTCCTTCCTGACCTCACATCTGTAGTAATGTCTGACCAAAGAGAGACAACCAGTTACTGAATTCTCTAGTATTTTACAACAAAGATTATTAGCATTTGTCATGCCTAGGCACCATATTACAGCTGAAGTATCCTACAGTGCCAAGGGTCCTTAAATTATGCACCAGGGCCCCAGAATTATGTGATGTCCCCCAACCCTCCCTCTTTACAACCAATACAATATCCTCATATTTTATTATAGTAATAATATTATAAACTGTTTCTAATGTTCAATGTGTATAGATTTTGTACTGAAATACCCTCCTCCCCCCACCCCCAGCTGTTGGTGGGAAGATAAAGGTACTGGTCGTTAGTTAGAGGATAGCTAAAACTTTCCGACACACATGCAAAAAAATAAAGCCCTGATCTGCAGTAACCAGTAGATAGTTGAGGCTTCTGGTACCAGACAGGGGGTGCAACTCCTTTCCCATCCACTTAGAATAAGGGAAGAATAGACTTTAAGAGGAGTGGAGGGTGCCACGCTGTCTGGAGTGGCTCACTACCAGGAGTGCCTACCTCAGGGCAGAGTGTCAAAAACGGAGTAGACACCAAACTGGTGGTATGTTCTATAATTAGATTTCACCAACCTAGTAACAAATGCAAACTCCTGAATCACTAACAGTCTTACCATGGAGTCACAGAAAGTCCCCATAGTGATAGTCACTTTTACACACACACGTTGCTTCCAGTCCCAAAAGATCAGTCACTTATCTAGGATACCAACTGATCTGGGGTCTCACACCAAAGACAACTCCTATGGCCAATTCTGTAATAAACTAACTAAAGGGTCATTAACTAGGAAAAAGAAATAAGTTGGTTACAGGTTAAAGCAAGCAATCATATAACACAAGTGAGTTGCAATCTAAATGCTAAGAGTGTGAGCTGTAGCGATTTGTCAATTCAAAAAGTATTTCAAGGCAACCCCAAGGATAATCCTGAGGGATCTCTCCCTTCAGTTTGAACTCTCACAGGGCAAAGAGATGAAGAAATTTTCTGTCCCCCCATATTTATACTTTCTTCTCCTAGAAACAAATCTGACAGCAACAGTTCATCTTTTGATCCTCAGGAATCACATGGAGCATACACAGTCTCTCAAAGGTTATGAAATATTCAGCAATGTCACCAGATTTGCTATATGGTGGGCACAACTGCTCCCACTTGTGGATTTTTGGAGAGGTGGGGTTCCCTGGTCGGGGGTTCTGTCTCCTCCACTCCAACACAGCCAGTTAATTTTTCTCTCTTTCCTCCTCCTCAAAGACTAGCCTCTGGATCTCTGTGGCCTTCTCGTGGTCTGCTTTTTGTCTGGCTGCTTGTGCCTCCATTTCTTTGTCAGCCTCCAGCTTTCTCCATTCTCGGGCTTCCCCAGCCTCTAGCTGTCTCAGTTCCACGGTTCTTTCGTGAACTAACTTCTGCCTGGCTGCTTCTGCTTCAATTTCCATCTGTTTTAATTCCATCTGTCCCTTACGCATCCTCTCATTTTCTTCTACTTGAAAACTGTGGAGATCCAACTTTTTGGTAGCTTCACTTTCACTCATTTTCCTACTTTTCTGTCCCTACTTCTCTTGCCCGAAATAAGCAAACAGAAAACAACAAACCAGTAACCACTTTGTCTGTTCTTTAGACACCACACTTAAAACTCACTTAAAATCGCCACTAGCATTTCAGGCAATAAGCTGTGCACACTATGCTGCTCAACTATGCCATTGTGACAGGTTGGACCCCTTGGGAAGCCACCTGATGTGCTGAGATACCACTGAATCTACCTATTCTGCCAACATGGGCCCCCTTTAACCTGTCTTGCTGAGCCAGGCACTTAAAACCTTCTCTAACACACACACAGGCAGGGCCACACCCAGGAAACAGCAACAGTTTTTTTTTTCTATTGGGTTTCTGGGAAACGGGGCGGGCAAAGCCCGCCCCATGCTAACGGAACCCCCCCCCAGCCTAAGGGGAGGTTCCACAGGGCCTCAGAAACCCACTAATCGCGGGGGACAACTAATAAAAGAACAGGGCCAGAAGTGCGGTCAAAGAGTCCCCAGGCAGGTCCCTTCTTCACGGAAAGGGGAGAGGAGGAATGCACTTAACTCTGTAATTCTTGATATCACACAGTGACTCATTTGAGTTTAATAAGCAGGATTTAACATCTTGTTAGAGACCATCATTTGCATTACACAAGGCTTTTTTTCCTGTTTGCTTTCTATCACTTTATAATATGGGGTTTAGTTGAGTGAGAACAATGCAGGTAGTATCCTACAAGCATTTTACAAAATACTAAACATATTCTTATCAACTTAACATATAATATTTATTTTGATAATGCTAACAAAGGTAAGCAAGACTGGTTTCCAGCTATGCATTTGTAAGGGTATGTCTTCACTGCCAACGTTAAAGCGCTGCCGGCAGCGCTTTAACATGGCTGTGTAGTTGTGGCACCAGCACTTAAAAAAAAAAAAAAAACCACCTCCATGAGGGGAATAGCTACCAGCACTGGTGCACTGTCTACACTTCCACTTTACAGAGTTGAAACTTGCATTGTTCAGGGGTGTGAAAAAAAGTTTCAGTGCTGTAAAGTGGCAGTGTAGATAAGGCTTAAGTGTTCAGTGAGGCCTGGGTCTTTGCCTTGAGGTGGCACCTGATCTGCCAGCATCAGAGGGCTAGGTTGGTCTCACTTTGCAAACTATCCTGATGCAAAGGGGAGAGAGAGAACAGTAAGAATCCAGCTCAATCAGGAGCTCTTTAATTATCTGAAAACCAAAAAGGAATCTTACAAAAAAGGAAACATAGACCAATTGCTGAGGAGTACAAAAATAATGCACAAGCATGTAGGGACAAAATCAGAAAGGCAAAAGGTATAAAATGAATTACATGTACTGAGGAACATAAAAAGCAATAAGAAAATTTATATACATTAGGAACAAGAGAAAGACAAAAAGAAAAAGTAGGTCCTCCTCTACTTATCAGAGGAGAGCTAACACCACATGACATTAAAAAGGCTCAGGTGTTCAGTGCCTCTTTTGCTTCTGTCTTCACTAAAAAGGTTAATGTGACTAGATACTCAACACAATAATGTTAACAACAAGGGGGAAGGAACATGCACCAAAACAGGGAGAGAACAGTTGAAAGAATATTTAGATAAGTTAGACATGGTCAAGTCAGTGGGGCCTGATGATATTCATCCTGGGGTACTTAAGGAACTAGCTGAAGCACTCATCTTTGAGAGCTCCTGGAAAACAGGTGAGGTCCCAGAGGGCTGTAGAAGGGCAATCATAGTACCTATCTTTGTTCCCATTTAAAGAGGAACCAGGGAATTATAGACCAGTTATCCTAAATGCATAAAGGGGCATATAAACGCTTAGCATATCTGGCATATAAATACCTTGCAATGTTGGCTACAAAAGTGCCATGCAAAAGCCTGTTCTCACTTTCAAGTAAGCTTGTAAATAAGAAGAGGGCAGCATTATCTCTCGTAAATGTAAACAAACTTGTTTATCCTAGTGACTGGCTGAACAAGAAGTAGGACTGAGTGGACTTGTAGGCTCTACAGTTTTATACTGTTTTGGTTTTGAGTGCAGTTATGTAACAACAACAAAAATCTACATTTGTAAGTTGCATTTTCATTATAAGATTTCACTACAGTACTTGTATGAGGTGAATTGAAAAATACTATTTCTTTTATCATTTTTGCAGTGCAAATATTTGTAATATAAAATAATATAAAGTGAACACTGTACACTTTGCATTCTGTGTTGCAACTGAAATCAATATATCTGAAAATGTAGAAAAACATTCAAAATATTTAATAAATTTCAATTGGTATTTTATTGTTTAACAGTGAATTTAAAACGGCAATTAATTTTTAATTGCAATTAATTTTTTGAGTTAATCACATTAGTTAACTGTGGTTAACTGACAGCCCTACAAACCAACCTAATTTTCTTTTCTCAGAGTTACTGGCCTAGTGGATCGGGAGAAGCAATAGCTGTGAAGTACCTTGATTACAGAAAGGCTTTTGACACAGTCCCACATAACATTCTCATAAGTAAATGAGGGAAATGTGGTGATGAGATTACTATAATGTAGGTGCACAGCAGCTTGAAAGACCATACTCAAAGAGTAGTTATCAATGGTTTGCTTCAAATTGGAGGGCTAATCTACTGGGGCCCCCATAGATACTTCCAATACTAGACAATATTTTCATTAAGGACTTGGATAATAGAGTGGAGAGTATGCTTGTAAAATCTGCAGATGACACCAAGTTAGGAGGCAAGCACTTTGGAGGTCAGAATTAGAATTCAAAACAACCTTGGCAAATGAGAGAATTGGTCTGAAATCAACAAGATGAAATTCAGTTAAGTGCAAAGTACTTCACTTATATAGGAAAAAAATGCACAACTACAGAATGGGAAATAACTGGCTAGGTAGTAGTACTGCTGAAAAGGATCTGGGGGTAACAGTGGATCACAAATTTAATACGAGTAAATGATGTGATGCAGGTGCAAAAAAGCAAATATTATGGGGTGTTTTAATTGGAGCGTCATATGTAAGACATGGGAGGTAATTGTCCCACTCTGCTCGGCACTGGAGAGGGCTCAACTAGTGTACTATATCCAATTCTGGGTGCCACACTTTAGGAAAGATGGGACATATTGGGGGAAAGTCCAGAGGTGAGCAACAAAAAAAGATAAAAGGTTTAGAAAACCTGACATATGAGGAAAAGTTAAAACAACTGGCATGTTTAGCCTTAAAAAAAAGAAGACTGAGGGGAGACCTGCTAACAGTTTTCAAATATATTCAGAACTGTAATAAAAAGGACAGTGATCAATTGTTCTTCATGTCTACTGAAGGGAGGGGGGGGAAGGATAGCTCAGTGGTTTGAGCATTGGCCTGCTAAACCCAGGGTTGTGAGTTGAATCCTTGAGGAGGCCATTTAGGGAACTGGGGTAAAATTTTATCTGGGGATTGGTCCTGCTTTGAGCAGGGAGTTGGACTAGATGACCTCCTGAGGTCCCTTCCAACCCTAATATTCTATGATTCTATGAAGACAAGTAGTAGTGACTTTAATCTGCCCCCCTCAGAATCCCCAACCCATCCTGCTCCTTGTCCCCTCACCACCCCCAAGACTCCTTCCCCAACCACCACCCCAGGACTCCAACCCTCCTGTTCCCTGTCCCCCGACCCCTATCCACCCCACCCCCTGCCAAATCCTGAGAGATCCCGGAATGCCCACAATCCAACCCCCATTCCCCATCCCCTGACCGCCCCCTCTGCACCCTCCCTGTCCTCCGACTGTCCCCGGGACTCCCCGCCCCTTATCCAACCCCCCTGGGCCCGGCCCCCTGCCATGCTGCTTACCCCCGCCTCCCCCCTCTCCTGGAGCCTCAGCGCGCCGCGCCCAGGAGTGGCCCTGGACAGCGCTGCAGCCGTGTGGCTCCAGCGGGGCCTGAGCTCCCACCGGTCGGCCCAGAGCTCACATCCCTGCCCCCTTACCATGCGGCTCTGAGCAGGGAGGAGCTCATGCCCCGCCCGAGCTATGCTGCTTTAGCTCTGTCCAGGGCCACTCCTGGGTTACTCCCACCTCTCCCCTCTCTCGGAGCCTCAGCACACCGCATCCAGGAACTGCCCTGGCCCCGGTTGGTAAAACAGTCACAAGTAACTGGTGTCACTCATGACTCAAGTCAACCAATGCTGCCTTGAGAGAAGGAATCTTCCCTTCGTCATTCAAACTTACAACAGTGACTAACACTGAAGAAAACTACCTTGGATAAACAGGAGCTAGGCAACTACTGTGCTGCATCGAGCCTTCCATTTCTGAGCTATTTCATAGAGATACTAACTACAAGCTTATCTAAGTGAAGCCAATGTCCTAGAGTTGGCAGAATCTGGTTTCAAGTCAACACAGGATGAAAACAGCTTTAATGGCACTGACGGATAACTTCCTGGTATTGATAGATAGAGGGCAGACATCCGGCCTCACTCAACTACACCTCTCTCCAGCATTTGACACTGGCAGCCAAAAGATACTACTTTCCCCACCTGAAAGGTGGCAGAGGTCCAGGGAAACAAGTTAAAATGGTTTAAGTCCTTCCTGGAGGGATGCACCCAAAGGACAAATGATCAGAAATTGCATCTCTCCAACCAGATCCCCTCACTTGTGACATCCCCATATGGCTCAATTCTCTCTGGGCCAATTCATCACTGACATGCAGCCATCAGAAAAACTGCTAAGATGACATGGACTCAAAGTGCAAGCAATATGCAGATGAGACACAGCTCTATTTAACCTTTACCACATCCCACTAACACCAAGTTGGCCCATTGCTTGGACATGTTCAGCTTACGAATAAAGAACAGGCATTTGATACTCAATACAAGCACCAGAGAGCTGATACTGGTGAGCAGAAGAAAGCTTTGAGGAGTTGGAAGCCATGGTGCAGTCTTCTTTGGTTGATGGTACACATCCACAATGAGTCAAATCTGTCTTTAGGTTAGGTGTGCTCCTTGCTGACACTAAACTCTGACACAAAGTCAAGTAATGCTTTGTACTGGACTAAGAGACTCTATCCCATCCTGCATGCATCTGACGAAGTGGGTATTCACCCACGAAAGCTTATGCTCCAATACGTCTGTTAGTCTAGAAGGTGCCACAGGACTTGTCGCTTTTTACAGATCCAGACTAACACGGCTACCCCTCTGCTACTTATCCCATCCTGGTAGGTGATGATCTGCCTGTAGTTATATATACATACACCTTTGTCACATCCCAGCTGGACTATAGCAATGCAATATAGTAGGGCACAAAGCATCAGCCCTTTCTTAGGTAATTCCACCTAATTCAGAATCTCAGCAACATGGGCTATTGCAAGTACATCAAAATTATCCTCTGCTCTCTATCCCTGGCTTCCCAAAGAACAGGGAGTCAAGTTCAAGGTCACAGTCCCTATCTTCCAGGCTCTCAATGGCCTGGTCCAAGGATATCTAAAAGATTTTCTAAAGCTGTAAGAGAGACACTGTGGTCAACAACTCTGTTCTTCAGGCACTACAGAACTTTCTACCGCAAAGGTAATGATAATCTGCACAGGAGACAGATGTCTCAGTGGCTGGTTCCAGACTGCAGAAGAAACATCCACGGGAACCAAGAACTATGCCAAACCTCACATTCTGCTCCTAAATTCAAGACATATTTATTTAACCTTGTCTTCCCCAATATAAACATGTGCCTATTTAAAAAATAAACTAGACTGTATACAATTTCCCTACTGAGGAGGGGATGAGAGAAAAAATGAACCACATGTGACAGATGTTAGTCACACTGCTTAATACACTACTAGAAGGCACTCAAATATTACAGTGATTAGGGTTATACAAGAACCTTCATGCAACAGAATAGAATTATACCAGGCCTATAACTCCAACATTTAGCAGAAAGTTTCCTTTTGCCAAATTCAGTGGTCCATCTGCATACAGAGGGAAAATATGGTGAACACAGTAATTACATTTATTTTATTAATTTCAGTTATTTTCAAATTAACTAATATTTCACGTGAAATTAAGCGTGTAAGATAATGACATGGAAAAGTTACAGAATTTAAAAAATAAAAGATTCTAAAAATGGTCAGTTGTAATGTGGCTTTCCTGTTGAAATTCTAAGTTTTTAGAATTTGACAATGATCTGCAAAATTCAAGTTTGTTCTTATTAAAACAGTATACTTTGCATAATGGTCAACTGGAGATTTTATTTAGCTTTAAGGGTCTTAATTTACAAAAGTTCTAAAATTATTCACTTTGCTCTATAAAACCTGTGAATGTGGAAAAACTGTCATATGATTTATTCAAAAATATTCTAAAAATGCACCAAATTGTAATTATTCATCCAGACACACTATGAAGTGTTTCTTGCTACCACATGTTCTTATTGAGTACTATGCATGTGATACCATCAGAACTGCTTAATGTTTTTATAACCTTGTCAATTACCAGTGCATATATCGTATCTAGTAGCCTATCCCAGGATGGGCTTGATCAGTGCTGCTCTGCCTCTCTATTTTCTCAAGTCTTCTCTCTGCCCTTTGTTCTGCTATTGCCTATAAAATGCTCATTGCTGGATGATGATACAGAGATAGAAAATTATCTTACCTCCCACCCCCTCACCTTGTTAATTCATAATTTGCAGTTGAATTGCCTAAAATGTTTTTTACCCCAGAACTGTTCTACTGATCAAAGAGCGTTCAATTGCTGCATATTATATAAAATGTCATTTACAGAATAATTCTTTCAAATTGGATCAAAATGTAACAGTAGTTTGTTACAAACATACAGACACCATTACAAAAGATACTTCATAGACGGAGCAGCCATACCACTATTACTTGGCCAGACCAATAAAGAGATTCACCCCCTGGCCATCAGGGAGCTTTGTTCCATGACCGTGACATTAGTCACGAAATGGGATTTAAGTTTAAGAAAAAAGGTACACCTAGAGTATTTTAGTCAATACAAGTACAATATGTGTATTAATACATATAATGATCTGCCAAGTTAACTCTGCCATGATAATGATCTGCCAAGTTAACTCTGATGTCACAATTCTGCTACCCAATAATGAACTGTTCTGTCTTGGATCCTAAAACCTTCTTTGTCTGCTAATACTAACAGCTTCAGCCCAAGCTATAATGTATGCTGAGCGAAGCTGTTTAAATAACCATGGGTCAGGCTGGCATTGTACCATAGTACTCAAATCAGCAGTTAAATTTAACAAACAAAAAATACCACTGTTCTGCTCATAACTTAGTTTACATTTAAATGAATACAAGTAGAATATTTTAGATCAGCCCATTTCCCCACTAAAGTTAAGAGCAGCTTCAGCTAGATTTGTGGCTATTCCTCAAGTAAATGCAGCAGAAAATAAGGCGGAGGCTAAATCAGAATTAGCCAGTGAGATTGCTCCCAAAATGTAATAGCTTTGACTGTGCATACAATCCCCACATGGTCGATATAGAGTACATCTGCCTACCACCAGCTGCTTACCTCTGATGTCACAGTGCCGCATAACAACTAGGACAGGTGGAGGAGAAAAGGGGAAGGGACAAGGAGAAAGAGGGAAGAGAGATGAAGTGGGGGCGGGGGCTGCAGGTAAAAGGTAAAGCTATCTCCGAAGTCACAGATCTACCAGTATCAACCAGTCTGTATATAAATGGTATTGTTGGCACGTGAGCCCTTGATGCAACCTCATTTGTTCACTCATTTCACCCCACCAATGATATCATAGCATGCAAATGATCTGAACAGGCAGAGGAAAAGAGGGGGGCAGAGGGGTCTGATGCCAAATGGCAGTGAGAGGATAGAGGAGCACCTCTTCCAACACCAGTTCCAAAATCCATGAAGTTCATTGTGTAAGTAGCTACCTCAGCCTACTCTAAAAATATACAACCTCAGACCCTCATTTCCCTTTCTTAGGTTTGGCTTTAACAAATAAATTAATATAACAAAGTTCAATTCAAGCCTTCTCTGCAGCCATGTTCACTGCTAAGGTTCCTACCTTAGGATTTCTTATGCTAGATCCTTTCTCCCAAGAAAGCGATTTCCATCCCCCTTACATATGGCTGAGGTAATGAGCCTTACTGTATCTTTTCCTTGAAAAAACACAGCTGCTAAATGGGCAAGGTGCTGCAGAGAGACACTCCCTAGGTGTTCACACACAGGTACTATTTTATTTAATTTAAAGGCATTTTTAATGTTGGGAGCAGATACTTTCCATAATAAGTTCAATTATAACACATCTCATTGTTTTGAGCTATTGATATATATATGCCATTGAATGTCTCTCAATTAATTACTCTATTGCATCTCAGATTTACATACATTTTATATGTACAGTAGATATATTCAAATACAGAAAAAAAACTGCTAAAGGAACATTAAGGTTGCACAGTGAAGCAGTGTAAACTTAGCAAATACCACAATTAAAGTTTCCTGTGAAACCTTAATGCAAGCGCACAAGGGAGCTGAATTATGATGATGTTTAATTACAGGATCACAAACTGTGTTTTTCAGAGGACCCTGGCCTCATTTAGTACACAGGATAGAGCTCACTGAATGGGTAACTTTTTTCCTCGTCATTCAGTGTGTGCTTTTATGCCTTTACCACACATCATCCAAACCCTGCAGTGAAAAGAGAATTAATACTTTTCTCATGATACTCATTTTCTATAGCATTCATCACCACACTATTTAAGTGCTTCACAAACATTAATGACTTAATCTCCACAGTACTCCTGTAAAGGAAGTATATTATCCCTATTTTGCAGCTAGGGAATAGAAGCACTGTGATCTTAAGGCAAAAATTGTTAAGCGTCCACCAATGTTGCATGCCCAACTAGAGATGCCCTGAGCCAGATTTTTCAGAGTACTTAGCATTTTTATATTACCCTATAGATTCAAAGCCGCTATCACTGACTTCAGCTGCATCTGAGAGTGCTCAGCACTTGTGCAATCAGGCGCTGGTTATCTTAAATTGGGCAGCCAATAAATGAGTAACACGCAGTCAGTGGTCACCTAGGTAAAGCTTGGTTTAAGTGACTTGCTCTGCATTACGTATGAACTCTATAGAGGAAGCAGGCATAGAATTTAATTTCGCAGTGTGGCACTGCATTGCCATAACCACAAAACCTTCCTTTCTTGTCCTATAATCCCCTGCCTCAATCACTACACACCCTCTAACTTCTGCACTAAGTGAGGCACTGGTCCTTCACACAACAGCCTCATTCCCTACAAAACCATCCCGAGCACTGAATGTGGCAGGTATCCTATGGGAACATTAGTATGTGAAAATCTAGTTAAAGATATACCATAATGCAAATGGCACAAGGAGTCCAGAACAGTGGTTTCATGGACCCTTAATTGTGGCATTCCCTAATTTTTGAGGGCTTGACTTTATCACCTTAACATCTGTTTAACATGGGGGGGGACGGGGATTAATGTAATTTTTCAAGCTTAAACACCCTCCTGACCAAACACACATTCTATCGTGTGGAACCATCCTTACCCCCACATGGGTTATTAGCAGGGTTGGGAACTCAAAAACTTTAACACAGACCTCTGCAATCTAAGTAATGGAGTAACTTGGTAGTAGTAAGCCGTTATCCTCTATGTGCACCAACCACTAAAAGATGATGAGACACACCTTACCAGTGGGTTTCACAGCTATTTGCTAGACAGATGAAAGTTGGAACTCGGGAATTCTATTCTATTCCAGGTTCTGGAGGGAGTGAATTCTACTGGTTACAGACCCTTCTGTTGTTCTGTCCCCCAGCATGTCCTCTTCTGGGCCTGCCCATTGGCATGTCCCCATCACCTTCAATCCCACAACCCTTCCATATCCTCCCTCTCACTCAGGTTGCTTCCTCTTCCTCCTTTCTGCATGGACACCAGCAAGAGGAACACAAAGCTTGTGAAAGTCTTCTAGCACTGAATTCCATGCCCAGAATCACAGCAGCCCTCTGGCATGTGGGAGAAGCAACTGCAGGGAAAGATCTGCTCAGCTTCAACAGCCCTGGCTGGAGCATGCTTAAGGCAGACAGAATCTTTGGAGAATTTAGCTGCCCAACTAACAAACCTCTGAGCATGTGTCAACAATGATTTTTCAAAAGTTTAATCTGCTAAACGTATGGCTCTTCAGAGTGATGACATAAGGCTGCTTTCTGACCCTAGGGCAACAGCTCTGTCAAATTTCAAATCCCTGCTCCAAAGCATGGAGGCAACAGAACTTCTCAATGAAACAACTAAGATTGTTGGTTGTTCCCCCATTCCCCCAATAATGGCAATAAAAGTTTCTTTCCATATTCTCAGAAACAGTTGAGCCACCTGTTCTAAAACATTTTTTAAAAAAATCAGCCTGAGGCAGAGACCCACCATGGAAAATTTCAGTCCAGTTAAAGTTTAGTTTAAGTTCTAAGCAACTAAAAACAAGGTCTTGTAATAGGAAACAGTAGTGAGCAACTATTTATTTACAGGAGTCACTGCCACCTATTTCATTCATATATATATATATATATATATATAAAATAAAATAAAATAAAATAAAATAAAATAGATGGGGACTGCCAGTGACTCCTGTAAATAAATAAAATAAATAAATAAATGTGGGGAGAGGGTTGTATATATAATATAAATAAAACCACACACACTCTTACACATACTAATTTATAACACCTAGTGGCCCCAACCAAGATCAGGACCAACTATGTTAGGCACTGTGGATACACGTGTAAGACATTCCCTTTCCCAAATAATTTACAGTATAAACAGTTTACAGTCTACGCTATTCCTAAAAGACAAAAGCACCCTTTTAACACATGAATCATAGATCATATGTTTAGATTATGAAACTTAACTCTTTCTTTCACACACACACACGTATATTTTCCTCTTAAAAACCTCCAGGATTTGTAAGTACAAAAATATCATATTCTTTTTTATAAAAATCACCAATCTTATGAATGTCGCCCCTACTACTGATATCACTGAAGGAAGAACCCTGCTGGATTTCTATCTGAGCAAAGAATTTGGGCTGCAATGGCAGCTTAGAAGTTTAATGTGCTTCTACATAAGATCTCTTTCCCCACTGTCAAAAGGAGATGTATGTTTAGGAGGAAAGAAAATTTCAATATATATAAAAAAATATGCAATCCTTTAGGATTTGTGAAGTACATATTGTTTTTTTTCATTAGCCTACAGTAAAGTAATTTTTATGGAACACTTTTTAGTACTTTTTGGAGGAAAAAAGGAAAAATTAACTATAGGTAAGTACTTGTCACAAGAAACATTCTTTAAATGCAGTTGCACTTTCTCCACACAAATAATCTGAAATTTAAAAATGGATTTGCAGCTTTATTCTGCTATTTTCACTTTAGAGAAGTTTTTCCAACTTTAAAAAAAAAACCAAAAAACTAGGAAGACTAACAAGTCAGCTGCACTGTCACCACACCTAAATTTGAAATACTGAAGTCTACAAAAATTAACATTCTAAACATAATTAAATATTAAATACAAAATTATACTTCTAATGTACCTCTACCTGATTATGTTCTGTAAGTAATGTGATTTTCTGTCATTTCTTCATAGTCCACAATATTATGCACTAAAAGGAGAAGCTGTGACATCATTAGAAATTCCTGACACACATGCTCCCCCCTGCACATCTGCTTGAAAGGAGTGGGATTTGGGTTTCTTAAAAGGAGTAATCTTTCTTCTCACCTTCTGAGAAATGTAGCATTGTAACTGTTTATTATATTTTATTCCAGCATCTTGAGCCTAAAGGGCACTTTTTATAAATCTTTTTTAAAATGATAAAAGTTGTGTACTTCACCTAAAGATATCACTGATCAGTGAAAACACAGGATGTCATTGGAATAATGATCCCATCCATATCCTTGAGTATCTATAAATTTCAAAAGTTCATAGGAACACAGAAAATGCCATACTGCATTTGATCATGGTCCGGTATCCTGTCTCTAGTAGTGGCCAGCATGAGATGCTTCAGAGGAAAGCTCAAGAAACTTCCCATTAGGCAAATATGAGATAATCTGCCCCACCCATATTAGATCTAATCACTAGAGATTTCCTTCAACCCTGAAGCATGAGCTTTTATATCCCTACAGAAATCTGACAGAACAACAACAACTTTGGATATTATTAGCCATATCATTGTCTAATTTATTTTTGAAACTTGCAAAGATGTTCAGCCTCAATGACTTCCAGTGGCAGTAAATTCTACAGTCTAATTATGCAGTGTATGAACAAATACTTCCTTGCACTGGTTTTTGATTTGCCACCTTTCAATTTCATTGAATGCCCTTGTTTGTGTCTTTTAAGACAAGGAAAACAGAAACCACAAACCTGCCCTCTCTACAGTATTTATCATCATTATAGGCAGGGTTGATAGCACTGCCTGGTAAGGTTGCCTGACACTCTCCGCTATCAGACCCCATTTTTAATTGCTTTAATTTTTCAAGCTGAATGTCTGTCTCAGCCTGAATTTTTTGGGAAAAATCTTCAGCTAAAATGGTTCAGCCATTTTTTGAGAACAAGGCTAGGGAAAAAGAATTGGTTTGCCCATGTTAAAAAATGCTGACGACCTTTTCTTTCAAAAGTTTTACTGCCCCCATGTTTTGGAGTTGGAACTTGAAATTTGGGGCTGAGGGGTACCCCATGCATCAGTGATATCCCTGTTACTGTTCCTTTGCACACATGATCTAATTTAGCCAAATTATATGCCTTTTAAAGAATCCCAGTTTACACATGCTCTGTACAGAGTTAAATGTTGACAACTAAATTCCCTGAGGAGTCTGTCTGCACTCCAGTATGGTCTCAAGCAGGACTTTCCCTGAAATTGCAGCTTTGAGCTGTTGCAGGTTGTGCTGGATCCAGGCACCTGAACGCATACTCTCTCTGTTGTGTTCTCAATGAGCCACCATTGTGCCTGTAAAGAGGAGAGGAGGCTGTTGCCAGAGTCAAATGCAGAAGAGACAACAGCCAGACCTGCCAAGGGCAGTGATGAACTGGGACTGGAGGCTGATAGAGGGGGGAAGGACAGACTGGTTTGGCAAGGAGATTAGACCTGGAAGCCAGGGGGATTAGAACAGTCAGATGGGTGAAGCTACAGGGACAGTATGAAAGTCATGTTCTCCCCTCACATTCTAGAGACGTCTTTAAAGCCTTCTGTTCACATCTTGACACTTAATGTTGATCTGTGGCTGAATCCCATACTCTTGAACCATCTGTATTTGTCCATGCAGTCAACTGTGCAGGTAGTCCCACCCATCTCAGACACACTTTCGTTTAGTGCTGCTTTCATCTGAAGGAGCATCCTTCTGTAAACCTTGCCTTTCCTCCAGTGGGCTGGCACAGCACAGTTGAGCAGCCAACACACAGAACTACAGTCTGAGCATGGCTGAATACAGTGGTTATTTTATAGCAAACTGGACACTTCACATCCATGAAATAGGATTTTGGACTCTGGACCAGACGCTTCCTTGTGTTTCCGCTTCTCCTCCTTGGGGAAGGGATGCAGCAAGTCTTTCACCAGAGGCAAGTTCACATGGAGGACTGGGCAAGGAGATTGAGATTGAAAAACAATGGGTGGGGGGAAAGGTGAGGGATGAGAGAAAGTGTACAGTGAGGGAGAGAAGAAGAGACCTATCTAATTGTGTATATGAGAGAGAGAACGGAGATTGGGACAGGGAACCTGGGAGGGAGTAACACCGAGATTGGACAAAGAGGAAAAATCAGAACCCAGTGGGAACAGAGAATAGGGGGGTGGAGGAAGACCAGAGGCCAGATGTGGGAGAGAGAAACTGAGAAGGGAGACAGGACTGGCTGGGCAAAGAGACTGCATTTGGAGAGGGGGTATTTTTTCCTTCATTAAAAGTCCTAAACAACTCCTTGTAAATTAGTAAATTACAAATTTGCTAGATTTAAGTAAAAACAAAAACATTTGAAAGATAACATATTTCTATTTTTGGCAGTGCATTAGCAGAAAAACAGGAAATGAATCAACCTGCAATAATAAACCTTAAAAAGTTGAAACATACCATGAAAGTGGGGGAAAGAGTGGGGGCGGCGGCAGCAGGGAGGGGTGATTATGTTTTTGTTTTTATGATAGCAGCTTCTATAGATAAACTGCCATCTCAGACAGCATACATTTTGATGGACATCAAAATGATCTTTGGGAGTGGTCAAGAATAGTACTGGTTGATATAGTAAAACCCCTAGCTGGGAATAGCCAAATGGTTAGCAGTTGCAATTTTCTGGCCTTCCAACAAATTTTACATAAGAAAGCTGATGAGGCCAATAGCAGACTAAATATTAGCTTTTACAGAGACGGGAAAGACAAGTTACATCTCCTTACAGCAAGATGCTAACCGGTCCTCTTCATCTCGTCTCTGAAGTTTCAAGTTGTGCAAATGGATTTTGTTTCTTTTGTAATTGAGAATTACACATGACCTGCATGCAACTGGGCTGACTTGCAAAACAATAGCAAAGGTGAGAAAAGACTGCCATCTAAAACGTCACTACCAGGTTAAAAATCTGTAAATATTCAGAGAGGCTGAAGAGATATGTTGCTTCTCAATGAGCAAAGTGATCTGTTTCCTATCCCTGGCCCCCACTATAAAACTAAAAAAAGCAAATGCACCCTCTAATTTTAATGTTGCAACTTAATTTTTTACTGACAGTACATAGTAATTTCCTTGGGAGTGAAAGCTGTGTACTGCGCTAACTTATAAGACTGATATTTTCCCTGTTGAAATTCTGTTTAGTCTTTATCTTCTATCCATTCTGATTGGATACAAAGTATGTAGTGACATCTACATATTGACAAAAGCTATTAAAGTTTAAAAAAGTAATTTCAGTAGCAACTCTGGAGCTACTGCTCAGAGGAATTATTTTTAAGACCCCATTTTAGGGCATTTAAAACTTTCTGGGGGGAAAAAAAAATCACCAAAATGTCTTATGTTTGTTCTAAATACGCTAAGAAATTTAAGAAGTTTGGTAAAAGCCTGTTCAGGCATTTGAGTTACCAGGAGTGTGAAAAGGAAGACTATTTTATACTTTAAGAAGTTTTAGATCTCTTTATATGCTCAGATTAATTCTAATTCCTGCATTTGAAGTTGTGTGTGTTGTAAATGATGTGGGACTCACCCCTGCGTTGCCTCCTGCTGGTCGTCTAGGAAATTAGTTCTTTTCCAGCATCCGGAGCGCCCTCTGCAGGCCGGTGTCCCGCTGCCGCTGGCCCATGTCCCTCCTGGACCCAGTGCCCCTTTACCTGGGGGCTGCCCCCTGGCAATACCCCCACCAGTCTCTATGGGTCTCCCTTCTCTGGGAACCCCCAACCCTCTAATCCCCACCTTGCCTCAGTCTGGGCTACTGCCAGTCATCACCAAGCCCCTGCTCCCTGGGGCAGAGTGCAATGTAAAAGCCACTCATCATAGGTAAGGCGGTTTGGACCTGCTGCCCTTCCTCTGCCTCCCAGTACCACTATGGAGTTGCCAGCCTGGAGTTCCCCTGCTCCTCTGGCTCTCCCCAGCCCTGCTTCACTTCCAGTACCCTTACTGCAGGCAGCCAGGTCCTGCTCTCTCCCAGCCTGGAGAGAGACTTCTCTTGGGCCTCTGGCTCACAGCCTTTTTATACAGGCCAGCTGTGGCCTGACTGGGGCGTGGCCCCGCTGCCACTGCTTTCCCAAATCAGTCTAGTAGCTACTTTCTCCCAGCCACAGCCCTCCCCAGGGCTACTCTTAACCCCTCCCAGGCAGGAGCAGGTGATCACCCCGCTACATGTGTGTATAAAAAAAAATCCTCAATGAGGAATGCATGCGCTGAGATTTAAAAAGACTGTCTGAGAAAGTTCAACAACCGAATATGTAACTTTATGGCTCAAATTTTATGTGTCTGAAAAGTAAAAAAACTGATGGTTTCTGGGGGATCCATAGCTATCACTTGGCCCTCTTAGAAAATACAGTGAATCATCCTAAATTCATGAAATATCGCATATGTACAAGAGGGTTAAATTCCAGCTGTAGTGGGAATCCTATAATTTGATTACTTTTGTACATGTAAAAACCTCTAATATCACATTAAAGTACCTGCTTTTTACTTTTGGCATAAGATTCCATTTCACATCTGCTTTTTGTCTCATTTAATGCGTGCACAATACTTTGAAGCTATAATCCACTATACAAGTGCTAAGTATTTAACATTTAAGTTAATTCTCATGCTTGTAAGAGGTGCCAGACTGATTGAACAGGTACACCACAAGTAGTACAAATATGCTCACACTATTCTAAACATATTTCTAACTTGAATACATTTTTAAAAGGCTGCTTGCTTTCCAAGAGGGCATATACCCAATTAAGGCTATGTTTTAGTCTCTCCCACCAAACTCCACTCCTCCTCTCCCAGCAGAAACAAAGATTCTTTCTAGGTAGAGAGAAACAGGAGGATAAATTTGCTCTACTACTCCCACACAGCTGCTTGGATCAGCATTAGCATTCTAACAGAAATGTAGCTCTATCCTTCATCTCAACTGCCAGGGTAAGAAGTAGCATGTAGAGAGGAATGAAGATATGACAAAGCACAGGTAAGCTACGGTAATGTCTCCTCTGGACTGATAAAAGTGGAAAAACAACAGAGCTGCTTTGTGCCTACAGATGGCACAGGAATACAATAGAACACTTTTAATTTGCCCTAATGACTGGGAGCTCCACTGACAATACCAATTTGGTGAATTAGCAAGAGAACAAACAAACATTTATTATGATACTTGTAAGAAATCAGCCAATTAAAATCTGGCAAGTAAAGGGCAGATGGGGATAGTCAACTATTCTACCTATAAATTTACTTTATATATATATATTTGTCTCCCCTATCCTGTCCCCTTCCCTTCCCAGGATTCATTTTATGTTCTTTTCTTAAATTGCAGGTTCTCTGACTCAGGCATTGTATTTTCATACAAATCAGTATGCTACCTAAGGCCCAAGACCTGACTTGGATCCCGAATGCTACCACAATTTTTTAATAATAATGGTAGTTGGATGTAGTGTATAACAAAGTGTATTTTGATCATCAACTATACTTTAGCTTTATTATACTTCACAGTACATTACTAAGTGTATTTAGTATGTTTTGTAAAAAATAATGAAACCTTATTAATATAGAACTATATTACAACATCCGCTATTCAACCCATGAAAGGAATGGAGAGAACCATTTTTTCGCACAGATTAAGAAGTGTGCAGTTCAGCAAAGGTTCTACGGAATCTGATGTGATTCATGGCACACTGCTGTAAAAAAAAATTTAAGAACCTACATTTAAACTAGACAACTTTTCATGCATTTTTACACAGAACTTGAAGTTCACATTTAAATATTTGGAAGCTAATGTGGTCTTAGTTACTAAAAAATTAGAGCATAGATCTATTGTGTCTTTCAAACTCACACTGATGTGTTTTATTTCAGGAAGTGAATAAAGCAGTTGATATTTTAATCTCTCTCTCAACCACAATTAAAAAACTAATCTTTTACTGAAAGAAACTTCAGACTCTCACACTGCAAATATTAGAAAGCACCATTTTGTTTACACAAATGTAATGCTATTTTTTAAAAAAAGCTATCAAGTTATTTAAAAGCTCCAGTATTATAGAAAAAACGGAGCGAGTGAAACCTGGGGGGGAAAAAAAACAGTCCACTTTTTTGTAAATAAAGATCTTCAGAGTTGAGGAGATTACGAAGGATGAATGCCTACATAAATGGTGCATTTCTTAATGTGACTGTTCTATTTTGGAAAAATATTCTCTCATGAGGTCTTCCCTTTGCCTACAGAGCCAGAAGAGTAACTAAGAGACTGTCTTCATCTGTTCAGCTTTTTGTTTGAACAATGCTAGTCAGACATTCCACAATCTCACAAAAGCCAAATACAAAGGTCAATTGTTACTGTTAAATGTTCGCAAATATGCAGCAAAGAGGATTAAAGTTTGGAAAAAAGAAAAGGCAACAATATAGTTTAAATATGGCTTTTATGGCTATTTCTATGGGCAATTGGGGGAGGAGCAGAAAAGTGTTTTCTTTAGACTAGGCTCTACTTCAGTATTTAAGAATGTGTCAATAACCGTGTGTGTCTGTATTTTCTTTTATGCGGTCAGGACAATGTCATCCTGACATATGAACTTTTATTTTCAGATTATGCTTTCCTTTATTGCTGTCAGGAAGAAACATATTATAATCAAAAGATATGAAGTCTGTGTAAATTCAATTGTACCATACTCAACAGGCAGAAGAAAGGCAGCCTTTCTTAAAATTCAGAGTACTTCAACTTGGTGATGGAGGAGGGAAAAGTGTTAAAGTGAGTTTATCCCACCATAAAGAAATGTGAACCTACATTTCTGCCCTGAAAGAGATGTAACTGAACATCATTTCTTACATTTGCAAATTCATGGGAAAATGTCACCATTTCACTTGAAAAAAATTAAAGATTATTTTTAGAAATTGTATTTATTAGCAACTGATATATCAGTTTATACCATAGCCACCTAAGGTCTGATCCTAGGAAGTACAGAGCAACCCTTCAAAACTCAAATTGACTTCACTCAATACCTTCCAGGATGAGGCCGTTAACTCCTACAATCATCTCCTTTTGCAATTAAGTTGTGCAAGAACTATTATAATGCTGACAGTGTATGTTCTATTAAAACATTACAACAGGGGCAGAGTGCTCTTCTCTAGCAACTGGCTTATTTCTTTAAAAAGAATTGAAAGGTACTTATGAAACATAAGGGATTTGATTTTTAAATATACTTTAATCTTTAAAAGTGCTGTACATTAAGAATAGCTAGAGATATATATAGCCTAGTGTAGTTATAAGCTTTGTGAAATTCCAATGTTTGAGTAACTTGTTTAGTTCATGAATGCCTGAAGATGATACAACAGCTAATATTTACTTTATATCCTAATATCATTATTTGTTTATACTGTAGTAGTGCTCAAGGACCCAATCATAGATCAGGGTCCCACTGTGCTAACATTCTACAAAACACAAAATGACAGGCCCTGTCCATGAACAGCTTCCAATTTTAGCAGAGTAGCAAACCACACATGCCTGTTTTAGTAATTAACTATAGCCTACTTGGGGAGGGAGGGGATGCATTCACTTTTCCATGACAGTTAATTTTATAAAATGGAAAATAATGTATTTTGTGGAGATGTAAACTTGCTGAATGGTTTGTGAGCAAAAAGCCCTAGAGAAATACTTTTTAAAAGAATTAAATAATTTAGATAACTAAAGTATCAGAGGGCCATGTTAGTCCAGATCTGTAAAAAGCGACAAAAGAGTCCTGTGGCACCTTACAGACTAACTGACGTATTGGAGCATAAGCTTTCGTGGGTGAATACCCACTTTGTCAGATGCAGGTGGTGGAAATTTCCAGCACACACATCTGATGAAGTGGGTATTCACCCACGAAAGCTTATGCTCCAATATGTCTCTTAATCTATAAGGTGCCACAGGACTCTTTGTCGCTGAGATAAATAAAGTAGAGCATATTCTGATCTAGTCTTCACGTTAGTTTTTTTTAACAGCTCAGTGATTTTGAAATTACAATAGAATCTATTAATCAGGGAATCCTGATAGAAAAGTTATCAAAGGCCATCTGGCAGAATTACTGAACCAAAGAGATCATTTTATATTTAAATATGATTTTCGTATTAACATATTTAATTCATATCAAACCGGCTTGGTCAACAGAGACCCATGTAACATCTTACTAACATATAAAGAGGTATTTTTCCCCACACACTGAGATGAAGTGCACCTGAATTAAAAGTTTGGAAATAACACAAGATTTCTAAATCTGAAGAGAACAAACTATCAGGAATACCTGAAAGATTACAATATGGCGTTAAAGCGGTATGCTTTGCTAACCCAGCTTTGACAATGGGATTGAGCGGAGACAAAAGCAACAGTCTCTGAGCATCCCAAAGACATCCTAGGGCCTGATTTTCAAAAGGTACTGAACACCTAAAATTCTACCTGAAGTTGCTAGAAACTAAAGGTACTCAGCACTTTTAGTTTCCACACCCCTCATTGATATAACTATACCAACATAAACCCAGTGTTGACACAGCTAGGTCATCGGAAGAGTGCTTCTGTCGACATATATAACATTGTTCAGAGAGGTAGTGATCCTAAATCAACAGAAAAGTCCCTTCTGTCAGGTTATGTGGCATTTACACTATGGGTCTATGCTGGCATAGCTATGCCGGTACAGTCTCTCTAATGCAGACATACGCACTGTACAACATGCAACATCACTACAGAAAAACTTTGGTGGATTGCCTCTTTCCTGCATGGGAACTCATCTCCAAAAGCAAGCTTGGCCTTTTAAACCTCATAATGCAATAGATGGGAATAAATCTAGTGGGGCTCTTCCTGTAGTAACTCCTTCCCTAAAGGACCTAGAAGGAAAGTGTCTCAATCTAAGATTTAGCACGCAGCAAGACTTAAAAAAATAAAAATAATTTTAAAAAAGTTGCAAAGAATCCTGTGGCACCTTATAGACTAACAGACATTTTGGAGCATGAGCTTTCATGGGTGAATACCCACTTCGTCAGATGCAAGATGTCTATAAGGTGCCACAGGATTCTTTGCTGCTTTTACAGATCCAGACCAACACGGCTACCCCTCTGATACTTAAAAAAAGTTGTTTTACTTGTCAAAAAAACAAAACAGTTGCTTTACTTTTGAAGGAAGTTCTCCTGGAAGCCAGGATCCTCACTGTTTACTTGACGCCATTTATTTCCTCCTACAGTTCCAAGGAAAATAATTACACAAATACACTAGAGGAAGCACTTATATAATCCCACTTCAAAGGCATTAACATTTTATTAAAAGGGACATTTTATGCTATGAAAGGGGATCTTTCAAACACAATTAAGTTTTTTTAAAACTGTTTGCTATGGTATATGTATTTTAAATATGTATCTTGCCATTTTACAGTTAAGCAAACATGAAAACTACATAGCACAAGCTGTTCCATTCCTACACAACCAACACTACACGTGTAAGTGTTACAATCAGTTTTCTTTAGCACTTTAAACCGATCACTATATGAAGTTCTAGTTATACAAACAAAGTTCCTAATATCAATGCAAATAACGTAATCAGTCAAATGTGTCAACCAGATACAGGAGTGCTTCACAGTTACTAACCCACAACCATAAACTGAGTGCAAAGGAATGAGTGTTAGTCTGGATATATTTTTGTCTTATAAATAGGAAATACCTTCAAGTTAAATCACTTAATTTATTATTTGAACCACAATAGCAACTAGAAGCCCCATTGTGCTAGACAAAGAACCTGGAGTTACTCAGTGAAATGAACAGGCAGCAGATTTAAAACGAACACAAGGAAGTACCTCTTCACACAATGCACAGTCAACCTGGGAAATCTGTTGCCAAGGGATGTTGTGAAGGCCAAAGGTATAACTGGGTTCAAAAGAGAATTAGATAAATTCAGGAAAGATAAGTCCATCAATGACTATTAGCCAAGACAGTCAGGGATGCAACCCCATACTCTGGGTGTACCTAAACCTTTGACTGCCAGAAGCTAGGACTGGAAGACAGCACTTAGATCACTTGATAATTGACCTGTTCCGTTCACTCCCTCTGAAGCATGGGCACCAGCTACTGCTAAAAGGCAGGATACAGGCCTAGACCGACCATTGGTCTGACCCAGTATAGCCATTTTTGTGATGTATAAACACCCTATACACAACTACACTTTGGGACTTAGGCTATATTTATGTTTTAACTTTCATAATAGCATCTTTGCAAGTAAAAATAGAATGTTTAAAATATTTTAGGAATTTTTACAATTAGGTGGTCTACAGAAAACTAGTATTAGTACTGATATTTCAATACCCTATTCTTTAGTAAGGCACTGAATAACAAACAAATGCAAATAGAAAGGTAACAGAAAAGCCTACTGGAAGTAGATTAAAATAGTTGGGGGGGCGGGGAAGTACAGCAGAACCCCATTTATCTAATTAACTGGGATCGGGGCCAGATAGGATATTCAAAACTTTGCATAAGCTCAAGAATAGGAAAGTGCAAAGCTGCAACGCCATCTCGTGGTCACACGAGAGATCACCCGCTTCTGGACCTGTGCGCTGGTTGTTCGGTCAATATGGAGAGCCGGATAATTGAACGGTGGATAAATGGGGTTTGAATGTATTTAAAGATCAAGAAAGAATATTACCTTTCAAAAATATGGGGAGTGGAGGAGAGGAAAGGGTGTTTGTCAAGCATTTTTTCTTGATTTCTAGAACTATTTTAAATAGATTATTCCCTGTCCTGCTCTGTTTCAATTTATTGTGCTGTGTCTGCAGTTAGCCTCTCCATTCTAGGACTTCATAAAGTCTTTGATAAGTTTCACTTTGCAGTTCATAGCTCACATAAAAAAATAAGCTTCTGAGCACCCAACATGGCATGCTTCACTCTGTCCTTTTATGGTGTATGATCCAGGGCTGCAGTGTGAAAACAGCATACTACTTTGTACATTTAATTGGCTGTAACGTGCAACACATGATGGAGTGAAGCAGCACTTAAGAAGCTGGCTGGCTCCAAAAGGCAACAGCAGGATTGCAGGAAGGGTGGATGTAGTGTACTGCAGTTAAGCAGCAGCTCCCTCTAAGGCAGAGGGGAGGCTAAGCAAATAATCATATGCTAAGCTGGAAAAAAAAATAGTAATAACCTTACACTGTTCAAGTTGCAGTAACAAGCAGTCAAATGTGTTATGACTCACCCAACTTCTACAGCTTAACAACAGTCTATTTCTTATTTCTGTGCTGGTCTAGAAGTGCTGCATATTAAGATTGCCTGACACTTCCCAGTATAAGACTCCACTTTAAATTACTTACAACTTCACCAAACTTTAACCATTTGGGCATCTGCCTCGGGCAATTTTTTGGGTTTTTTTTTTTTTTTTTTTTTAATTGCCACTACGGTCAACCATTCCCAAGAACAAGGCTAGGGAAAAATACATTTTGCCTATGTTAAAAAATGTTTGCAATCTTTTCTTTGAAAGGTTCTAGTACCCCCATACTCTGAAGCAGGCACTTGAAATTTGGTAGAAGGGGCCTTTGTTTCAAGGACGTGCCTTTGGCTATCCCTGTGAAAATCCAGTCAAATTTGGTCACGTTATAAGCATCGGGGGGTGGAGGGGGGAGGGGTCCACAATTCACAAATGCTTAGCAGAGACTTACAGTTTAAACAACTGAAATTTCCAATGATTCTATCCACACTGAGCATTCTCCAGCCCGGGGATAAGCAGAACTTTCCCTACAATTGTTGCTTTGGGCTGCTGTGGTCCATGTAGGGGCCAGTCTTCGCCCTGGAAGTGAAAGCAGAGAGATTCTCTCTCCTGTGCACTCAATGACCATCCTCCTGGGCCCAAGAATCATAAAGCTGACGGATTCAAATGCAGAGGGGATGCAAGATGGGTCTGCAGGGCTTAGGGGAGTAGATTGGGACAAGGATCTTGGTGTGGGGGCAGACTAGGACTGGAAAGTGGGAGGAGGGGGACAACTGGGACTGGAAATTCAAGTGGAAGGGGAGGAAGGCTGAGATCAGATGAGGAACAGAGAATGAGAGACTGGGAACAAGTGGGGTGGGGAGGCTGAGGTGAAGGGGAGACAAATCTTACAAGGACCCAAAGGGAGGGGGACTATCTAGGCACACAGATGGGGGCCTGGTCTACACTACGAGTTTATCTCGAATTTAGCAGCGTTAAACCGAATTAACCCTGCACCCGTCCACACAACAAAGCCCTTTATTTCAATATAAAAGGCTCTTAATATCGATATCTGTACTCCTCCCCAATGAGGGGAGTAGTGCTGAAATCGGTATTGCCATTTCGAATTAGGGTTAGTGTGGCCGCAATTCGACGGTATTGGCCTCCGGGAGCTATCCCACAGTGCACCATTGTGACCACTCTGGACAGCAATCTGAATTCGGATGCACTGGCCAGGTAGACAGGAAAAGCCCCGCGAACTTTTGAATTTCATTTCCTGTTTGCCCAGCAGGAGAGCTGATCAGCACAGCTGACCATGTAGTCCCAGAATCAAAAAAGAGCTCCAATATGGACCATACGGGAGATACTGAATCTGATCTCTGTATGGGAGATGAATCTGTTCTATCAGAACTCCATTGCAATAGACGAAATACCAAAACATTTGAGAAAATCTCCAAGGCTATGATGGACAGAGGCCACAACAGGGACTCAACACAGTGCTGCACGAAACTTAAGGAGCTGAGACAAGCGTACCAGAAAGCCAAAGAATGAAATGGACGCTCATGGAGGGACGGGCGACTGACGACTGTAGCTATCCCACAGTTCCCGCAGTCTCCGAAAACCATTTGAATTCTTGGCTGAGCTCCCAAAGCCTGAAGGGTCAAAAACATTGTCGCGGGTGGTTCAGGGTATATGTCGTCGCCCACCACATGAAAGCAAAGGGAAAAAAATCCTCTCTCGCCTTTTTTCAATGTCACCATATGTCTACTGGATACTGCTGGCAGACGCGGTGCTGCAGCACTACACAGCAACATCCTCTTCCCTTCCCTTGCGGACAGCAGACGGTACAGTATGACTGATATCCATTGTCGTCATCCCATGAGTGCTCCTGGCTGGCCTCAGTGAGGTCGGCCGGGGGCGCCTGGGCAAAAATGGGAACGACTCCAGGTCATTCTCTTCTTTAAGCTTTGTCTAATGGAGATTCACTCCTGCCTGGAATATCATAGCAGCTGGAGGCTGCCCTCCCCTCCCCGCTTTGATCTCTGCTTGCAGAGGCAATAAAGTCAGTGTTGTTTCTTATTCATGCATTCTTTATGACTTCATCACACAAATGGGGGAATAACTGCCACGGTAGCCCAGGAGGGGTGGGGGAGGAGGGAAGCAACAGGTGGCATTGTTGCAGGGGCACCCCCTAGAATGGCATGCAGCTCATCATTTCTGTGGGATGTCTGGGGCTCTGACCCAGAGCGGCCATTTGCCTCTCTGGTTCTTTAGTAGGCTTGCCTGATATTCTAGGCAGGACTGACTCTCCATTAGACAAAACTTAAAGAAGAGAGTGACCTGGGGAGTCATTCCCATTTTTGTCCATGCGCCCCCGACCGACCTCACCGAGGCCGGCCAGGAGCACCCATGACAGCAGCAGACGGTACAGTATGACTGGTAACCATCTTTCCTAACTTGCAAAGGCAAGAGGATGCTGCTGTGTAGTGCTGCAGTACCACGTCTGTTAGCAACATCCAGTAGATGTACGGTGACAGTGAAAAAAGGCTGAACGGGCTCCATGGTTGCCATGCTATGGCGTCTGCCCGGGCAATCCAGGGAAAAGGGCACAAAATGATTGCCTGCCATTGCTTTCACGGAGGGAGGATTGACTGACGACATTTACCCATAACCACCCGCAACAAATTTTTGGCCCCATCAGGCATTGGGATCTCAACCCAGAATTCCAATGGGCGGGGGAGACTGCGGGAACTATGGGATAGCTACCCACAGGGCAACGCTCTGGAAGTCGACGCTAGCCTCGGTACATGGACGCACACCACCAAATTAATGTGCTTAGTGTGGCCGTGTGCACTCGACTTTATACTGTTTCCAAAAATCGGTTTCTGTAAAATCGGAATAATCCCGTAGTGTAGACATACCCTGGGACAAAGAGCTGGGGGGGCAGGGGAGGACAGGACTCTGGGGAGAAAGACTGGGAACCAGTGAGACTGGGGAACATGGGCAGGGCACAACTGTGTGCAAGAGGGAAAGGAGAGAGGTAGATTAGACAAGGAACAGGGCTGCCGAAAGTGGTACTACTGAGCAAGGCGATTGGGACTGGGAGCCTGAATAGGGGAAGAAAGGAGAGTGGGCCTGGAATGAGAAACCTGTGGAGCAGAACTGGATTGATCTGAGAAAGGGAATGGAAATGGGATGATGTGCCATGGATTTGAAAGAGGCAGGACTCTGACAGGGAACCGGTCAGAATAGATCAAGCTTGGGAAGGGGGGAAAATCAGGTCACAGATGGTCACTAATTGTGCATTTCTCATTTTTTAGGTGCCCAACTTGATATTGTGGGGTCTGATTTGCAGAAACGCTGAGCACTCACTGCTGCAGCTGATATCAGTGGGAGCTGAGCTTGAATATGAAGGACTACATAATGTAAGTACTCTGGGGGAAAAAAATAAAATAAAATCAGGTCCTAGGTGTCCCAAACTGGGAACCTAAAATTATTGGATACTTTTTACCTTTATCTCTGTCCTCAGTTCCTCATCTGTAAAGTGAAGTTAACACTCCAAAAAAGTTTTAAGAAGACAAATGAACGTTTGTAAAGCACTTAGATACTATAGCGATGAGACCGAGGAAATTAAAAATTCTGTGTAGAGCAGTGTTTGAACAGTATACCGTGAGTAAGGCATGGAGCCACACATTGAACAAGTAGTAAACAAAATATTGACTAGCTGCTCATTAAATGTGCACTGAATGATTCAAGGGACCAGGAGTAGAGGGGGGAGGGACCAAACACTAAATGTAATTAAAGACTGGCTACATACAGGTGGATGAATTAAGGATGCACAATCTTCCTTAATTCTGGCATTTATTAACTTTTGACTTCTACAATTTACAACCTTAACAACATCCTTTCAAACACCACAATTAGATAAAGCCAACCACTGGCCTGAGAGCCCTTGCCCTAACACACAGCAAGAGTGCATTCTCACATTGCAGTGCATTACAAACAGCTAAGCCATAGTTCAACGGAAAATAGAGTCTTCTTTAGAGAGAACAAAAACAGTCGTACACCAAAGAAAAACAAAGTTAATATATTTTACAGAAATCAAAGTTCTTGCAAAATATATACTAAATCCGGCTTTAGACAAAAAGTGGTTACCTACTTTAATGTAACTCTTGTTATTTGAGATGTGTTGCACATGTCCAACCCACTGCAGGCATACATGTGCACCTCACGCACAGTTGCAAAGATAATTTTTTCCCTTAGCAGTACAGGTCCGGGTGGTCGAATGCCCTCCACCAATGTGCACCACTGCATGCCCGTATACGAGGGAAGTGCCACCCTGATCCTCCTCAGCTACTTCTTACCAGATAGACTAACGAAGTGGAGAAGGACAGTGAGGTTGTGGAACGGACAAGTGTGTCATCTCTAAGAGCAACAGTATGGAAAGGCAGGTAACCGTTTTAATTTGAGTGATTCCACATCCATTCCACTGTAGGTGACTCATAAGCAGATTAATGTGGAGGCAGCCTCAGACTCTACCTCAACAGCAACGGTAGAACAACTTGTCTAAAACTAGCATTGTTCTGGACTGACAGAAAACAGCATAATGAGTAGCAAGATTGTACTGATGACTAACCAGGTTGCTGCTCTTCAAATGACTCAAACAGGTGTTTGCGCTAGGAACACTGTTGAAGCTGCTTGCGCTCTAGTCGAATGAGCCAATGCTCTAAGGGGTGGTATGTCAGTAGCTAATTGGAAGCACCAACAAAAGGAAATCCAGGAGGAAATCCCAAGTTGAAACCAGTTTGCCTTTCATCCTGTCTGCAATTGCAGCAAATAACCACACTGAACACCCAAAGGGTCTGGTGTGGCCCAAGCAGAAAACCCCTGCTCTCCTCACATCCAATGAATGAAGCTTCTGTTCATCAGGAAAGACATTAGTAAAGGCATTGCCTAATTAATGTGGAAATTGGAAGCCACCTTTGTCAAGAATTCTGGGTGAGGGCAAATGTAAATTTTATCCTTATGGAAAATTGGATAAGGAGGGTCTGAAACCAAGGCTCCCAGTTCACCCACTCTCCTTGCTGAGGTTATCGCTACCAAAACTACCACTTTCTTAGAGGAGTGAAGTAGGGAGCAAGCCACAAGAGGTTCAAAGAGAGGCCCCACTACTTTGTTAGCACAAGGTTGAGATCCCATGAGGAAACAGGTTCTTGTATTGGAGGGTATAGTTTGTACAACCCCTTTTAGAACTCTAATAGTTATGGGGTTGGAAAAACGTTATTTACTACCTACTCACTGGAGGGTGGAATGCCAAAATCGCTCCCAAATATACTTTAATGGAACTGTTAGACCTTGCTGTTTTAGGTGCAATAGATAATCCAAAAAGTGGTTAATGGAAGCATGTACTGGAGAGACACACTTCTCCGCTGAAACCAGTTAGAAAAATGTTTCCATTTGGCCAGATACGTATGCCTAATTGAAGGCTGTCTGCTATTCAGAAGCACCTCCTGAAATGTTCTTCAAACCAGCCATTCCCAATGGTGCTATCCAGGAATCAGTCACGCTGTCAAGTGGAGGGCCTGTAGGCTGGGATGGAGCAGACAGTCCTGAGAAATCTCATCTGAATCTAATGGGGGGGTAGAGGAAGCCTCACTAATAATGCTAACAGAGTTGAGAACCAAGGTTGAGGCCATGCTGCTGCTGCTGCTGCTATATGTATGCAGCAAGCATGATCCTGCTTGCCCTTGAACAGGACTCTGGATAGTAATGGTATCAGAGGAAAGGGAATTTGATGGATGTTTTCCTGCTATCATGGATGAAGACCCAGTGCTGTGACCCCCCTTGGGAGCAGAACTAGTGGCATTTTCCGTTGACCTTTGTTACAAACAGGTCCACTTGAGCAGTTCTCCACAGCTGGAAGATGCATATGGCCACATCCAGATGAAATGACCATTGAAGGCTTTCTTAAGCAATCTGTCAACTTATTCTGCTTATTACACAGAACTCCCAAGGCAGAATTGCCTTCTGGCACAGTTGGGAAGAATGCACCCCTCCCTGTTTGTGAACAGAGAGTACAGAAACTATCTCCCTCCCCCAAACATGTGGGCAGAAGGCTGAGCAGGCTAGATGGGTAGCATATATCGTAGAACCTCAGAGTTACAAACTGACTGGTCAACTACAGACCTCATTTGGAACTGGAAATATGCAATCAGGCAGCAGAAGAGACCAAAAAAAGCAAATACAGTACAGCACCATGTTAAATGGCTAAAAAATAAAAGGAAAGTTTAAAGATGTATTTGAAAGGTAAGAAAACTGTTTCTGTGCTTGTTTTATTTAAATTAAGATGGTTTAAAGCAGCGTTTTTCTTCTGCATAGTAAAGTTTCAAATCTGTATTAAGTCAATATTCAATTGTAAACTTTTGAAAGAACAACCATAACGCTTTCTTCGGAGTTACCAACAACCTCCATTCCTGAAGTGTTTGTAACTCTGAGACTAAGATTAACAAATCTTATGACCAAATAAATCTTTAAGATGCCACCAGACTCCTTGTTGTTTTTGTGGATACAGACCAACACGGCTAC